>NC_133207.1:31396678-31424178 GCF_958299795.1 Porites lutea
GTTAAAAGTATCGGATTATGGCGATTAAAACAAATGAAAACTTCATACCTTTCTCCAACAGCGTGACTTTCCGAAAGCCTCGAGGAACGGACTTGGTAATCGCTTCTGAATTGATAACAGGAATACCAGGCTTCTGTCGGTCAAATGTCCCGACCCCTGGGTCGCTCCGCACGATCAAAAGCCCGACATGGGGATATTCTCAGGCATCAAATCCCCGCCCCTTGCCCGCACTCCCCCCCCACGGGATTTACATTGATAGGTGCATAATTCTTCACATCATACTCCGCCTCGTTCAATAATTGTAATCATTCGTTACCAATTTTTCTTCCTTTTTATTGGCCGAAAGCCCACCACGTGACCTGCAAATAACTGCCTGCAAATAATGGTCTGCTGATTCGCATGCCGTGTCGTCCAACTTTGTTTGGCTGCAAACAATATTCTGCTCATGCGTAAACGAAACCACGCTTTTCTCCTTCTTGCGATCGCTCTTGCGAAAAAAAATTGCAGATCGCTTCGCTTCCCGAAGATATTCCCTAATCGATAAAACAATTATTGAACTCGGTTATCGCAAAATATATCAGGATTTATCAGTGTCTCGCAGATAAATTCGGCTTCGGCATTCAAATAATTGATCTGCTTGCCACTGACAAATGATCATTCCTTAATCTCGTCCAATAATTGTTAAGTATTTGAAGTCATTTTGCATAATTCAGAAGGCTAGATTTGTTAATTTTTTTGTACATCATATACGTTGTGTTTAAACTTCAGATTCAAAGAGAGGTTGAGAAGAATTCAGAAGAAAACTGTAATTCTTTTACGTGGAAGATAACCAGCTATGGTGAAGCATTGAGAAAAGCCAAAAGTGGAAAGGAAATTCTTTTGACGAGTTCTACATTTTACAGTTGTGGATATAAATGCAAGTTAGAATTCTTTCCAAATGGCAATGCCGAAGGAGAAAACACCCACCTGTCCTTTTTCTTAGTAATAATGAAAGGTGAATACGATGCCATGTTAGCTTGGCCTTTCCATAAAAAGGTAACAATGACGTTGATTGATCAACAGGAAAAAGCAAAAGACAGGGAGAACATTGCAATGTCCTTTATAACAACTGATTTTTCAGAGTCCTATTGGAGACCTGTGGACGGTGAAAGCATTGGAGTAGGCTATCGTCAATTTGTATCTCACGAAAAACTTCAAGAGAGGCGCTACATTGTGCACGACACTATTTTCATTCAGATTCGCATCACTTCATCGGGATGGCTGTGACTTTCCAACTAAAATTCTTATTTTCTCTATCTTATTACCGTGCGCACAATGCTCGTTTTATGCATCGGTTCAATTATAATCTTATGCAGTCTTTTTAAAAGTTTTATCGGACAGCCTCCTTATAACAAAAACATCAATATAACACACAGCGTTTTTCCAGATCTTCATCCTATATTCATTCAGTTTAAGCAAACTGAAGTACTGTACTTTCAACGTCTGTTTTGTAGCCTCTCAAGTTGGTTTAGACCAAAGCACCGTTAATTCAAATTAAGTCGCTCCCTTTGGAAAGTGTTTTCAGCTGCAAGATTCCTGAGAATGGAGTAAATATCCCACTTCGTTTGTTTAACGCTCACATATATCTGCTCTCGCATAATGATGAGTTTTGATAGCTTCCTTAAAATCTTATTTTATCCACGCGCGGCTTATTCCGCACGCGTCGTGACACCTTTTCGAGTACTTTGTTCTCAGTTACACCTTTATCAGCATTATTTCTTTAAATTGGATTTTGACTGTAGCCAAGGTCTTTTTTGCGACAGAATCTTTGCAAAACTTAATTTCTTTCAGACTGACGGTGATGTCAGTACACTCTAGCAAGCGAATTCCGTCCTATTATATAATTTCCACATTTTCCAAAATTTGCTTCGAGGAATGAAATAAACTCCTTTTCAATCCTTTTGCTTTTTTGGTCTTTAATCATCTGGATACATTCATTTTTTCTGCCTATAAATTCTATTTACCTTTACATAAATTAAGAACTGCGTTGCAAGCTACAAGTAGACTTCACTTGTGACTTGGCTGCTCACTGTCGCTGAGACCTTAAACCAATACCAACTCCTGTCTCGACTTTACATTACAAAATCTGTACCTCAACAGCTGCCTGACTCGAACTTGATTAACAAGGGCTGGAAGTTATGATTTTCTCGTGGCATACTCTACTCCTATCCAATCCATTGAACTCATAATATCAGCCCTTTCCTAATTTCCTTAGGCTTATTTTACATTTAAAACATATTATTTTGATTTATACATATGTAAACATTCAGTATGACTCTATTAATAATAAACTTCACGACATCAACCTTGTTACTTAGATATGATTATTATGTTGTAATTTTTTTATTTTAGAAATTATCTTGCCTGGGTCGCAGACGCTCTAAACCTTTAGTATAGAAATGCTTTAGACGTCCGAGTGGGTGGGCCGGCTGCAACGCAGGCTAAAATTATCACGTATTGCTGAGAGACATGTTTCAGGGGGCACCCAACGGCAATTTTCGGGAAAATATCTGTTCGGAAGACGATTTGAGATCTAGAATTTTCGGAGCATTTGTTGTAAAATTTCTTGCTTGCCTGCCTCTCCTAGGATTTTCGAACATCTACAAAATGGTATAAATACCCATTTTTAACGGATTTTGACCCTAAAAAAGGCCACCTAGAAGTTTCGGGAGCCTTTTCCGGGCTGAAATTTTCGAGAAGGTAAGTTTTTATCCTTGTAATTTTCGGATCACTAGACTTTCAGCTAGGAAATCCGAACAGATGAAAAGTTTTTAGGGTATAAAAATATGCCTATATTTACCGTTTGAATACTAAAATACGTTCAACAATGCTATGTTAAGTGGTTTAGAACTATATACTCGTTGGGTGCCCCCAATGTTTTTAACCATTTACAGCAAGACAATACTATATCTCAGCCTATTAATAATTTAGTTACCGTTCAAAATATTTGTATTTTTCACTTCACAATAAATCAGGGGCACCCAACGTCAATTTTTGGAAAATATCTGTTCGGAAGACGATTTGAGATCTAGAGAATTTCGGAACATTTGTTGTAAAATTTCTTACTTGCCTGCCTCTCCTAAGATTTTCGAGCATCTAAAAAATGGCACAATTGCCCATTTTTAACGGATTTTTAGCCTAAAAGGGTCACCTAGAATTTTTGGATGCCCTTTTTCAAGCTGAAATTTTCGAAAAGGTAAGTTTGGATACCTATAATTTTCGGATCACCAGACTTTCAGCTAGGAAATCAGAACAGATGAAAAATTTTAAGGGGATAGAAATATGCCTATATCTACCGTTTAAATACTAAAATACGTTTAGCAATGCTATAGTTAAGTGGTTTTGAACTGTATCCTCGTTGGGTGCCCCTGATCAATTACAAAGAAGTTATAATGTTATCTAATTCTAAATGATTAGCGGAAGTTGACCCAATAAATAAATTTATGAAATTATCAAAATCTCTATATACATTTACTGCTTTCGTTATGTTCTACTGCCCAGCATCTGCTTGCAGCATTATCATTACTTAACAATCTGTAACCACTAGTTATAGATAATATTATCGAAGAAAGAGTTCAAGTTCTTAATCCTGTCACAAACGAGGTTTCAAATGCAAGGGTAAAAGAGTAATTAGCTAGCATACTGAAGCTTTCGACAGCCAGGAAAAAGGAATGCGAGGTGGCCTACGAAATCCTGTTCGAGTGCTGCGATGATTTCTACATTGGGGAGGCAGCTAGACCAGTCCTTTTGCACTGAGATTCAAGGAACACTTTACGGTAACAAGGGCGTCAACAACAGTAGTTTGGGACCACCTTAAATGTTAAGGCCACACTGTAATGTAGTCATCAGACAAGGAAATGTTCACTGTTCCATTTCTTTCTACAAAATGTCTTTTATTAACTGAACAACATCTTTATCCTAGTACGTATAATCATGCTCTACTTTTAGTCAGTGCTAGTACTATTTCACCATCGTTCTGTAAGTAGTACTTTAACATCATTTGGTTCTGATCTTAGTAGATAGTACATAATTGTTACCATGGTAATCAATACACTACACAAACCTTGAATATCAACTCCTTTTCGATACTTGCGAGAGAAGACGACGTGTTTAAGAGAAGAGTCAGGGAGGCCATCGAAATATTTTGTCGGGCTAAATCACTGAACAGGGACGCCGGTTACGAGCTCCCCGCTATCTTCTGGAACGTTTTGTTACGTGATTCACAGTATAAATCAAGTGACAAAAAGTTCAACTCCATCACTTGATAACGATTCCGCGATGGAGTCGAAAGCCTGTGTATGCTGATAACTTTTATATCCTGGGGTTTGAGAACTCGTTTACTCTAATTATTAATTGGAACGTCAGTTGACGACGGGAAAGCGCGCGGAAAGGACTGAACGCGACTTCCGGTGCCCAATTTGCCGCTTGTCATTGGTTAAGCCAAGACCGCGGCAAAACGCACTGCGCATGAGCACAAAATTTAACATCCGGTCAGCTTGTTATTTCCGGTCTAGTATATAAACCAATTGCGTAAGCATAACATTGCCGTCGCACCAAGTTTTAAAGCAAAAAGGGAGAAAGAGCCAAAAAGGGGGCAAAAAAAAATCACTTTATTCGAAAGCTTATATATTTTTCTAGCATCAAACTTTTGCTCCACGTGGTTATCTGTTTGCACCAACGGTGAAAATGATGTTTGAAGTTTGCAGGTCGCGAGCGCTCGACAAGACGAATTTGTTTCTACTGGCTTTCTTGCATGCTACTGGTTTGCAGGGTTGTCACTAAGATTTCAAGTTGCCGGGTATTTGTTTTTAGTAGCCGGGGAAGTCGCAAGCAGTCATGGAGCCCCTTCCCACCCCCCCCTCCCCCAAGAAGGTTTTGAAGTGCAGCTTTTACCGTTTTCGAAAAGGCATTACCGCCCCAAAAAAGCAATCTTCATCAAGAGTACAGCTATCATTAGCGGTTTTATGATGATCACGTCTTTATTAAAGAAAACTACAACATTCTGAGACACTAAAATAATAGTTAAATTACTTTACGTAAAGGCTCGTTGGAGGGTTTTTTATTGGCCGCCAAATGGGAATATACATGCAAGCACCGGGCCTAAAAAAAAGGACAGGTTGGCACCGGTCACGTTATCTGCGCAGTCTTATCTTCACGCAGACAAGGCGCATGCTGGCCAGTGAATGATAAGGCTAAAAAATGCGTAACGTATAAAAAATCGCGGGACAAAATATGGCAAAACTAAACTGCACAACTGGTGACATTAGTGATCTCGAATCTTATGAACGAAACATCACTTAACATACGAAGAAACTGACCTACGGAAAAGCGTTTAAACGACAGGGCTAATACTTTATAAACGACGCTGAGATGCCAAAACGAGACTAAAGGAAAAGAATGTAAAAGTAATGCTAATACGTAACTTCCCTTTTATATATAACTTCTTGGAAGTAGAACTAAGAGCATGTGTTTATGGCCTGCGGACAATGATCGAATATTTCCCGTTGACCGTACGTTATTTTATATACTCGATACCTAAAGCTAAATGTAGACCTGGTCACTTAAATGTCCACATATTAAACATGGCAATCAGTCATAGTCTTCATCTTCAAAGCCTTCATCATAATCCTAATTATCATCAACATCAGCATCAGGTTAGATTTAACCTTCGGATGATGCCTCAACTTGTGATGTCAACAGAGATCTGCTCAGGTCTTTCATCGTGAACAAAGAGTGCAGAATCCTTTGCCACTTCTTCGACATGTTCAACACAAACGCTACACAACGGTTGAAACTAGGGACTTTTAGCATCGACAAAGGTGACGGCAGCGAAAACGTCACTTTTAAAAATGAATTGACGTTTTTCCCAACGTTGTCGCGTTTATTTCAATTCGCTGAAAATAGCTAATGTAGGCCAATTTACCTGGAGTTGATTTCTTTGGGCGCACTCAAGTTTAGAAAGAGAAAGAAAAGTTTGTCGTCGCTTGTTTTACGTCCTCCATAAAACGTGAAACTAGGCATTTTCACGTCGTAGTCGTGCAGTAACGGCAAAGAAATGTACAAAAAAGCGTGATGCACGTGCAAACTAGTTGTTTTGCTCAATAAACCTATTGCTTTTTTGACGTTCTCGTTGCCGTCGCCGTCGTCGTTGCTAAAACTCCCTACTGACATTTCGCGAACGGAGAGTTTTCGCGCGTGTGTACTAGTACCAAATTTAAGTCAGATGTCTTTTTCCGACGTTTCTTAGTTTTTGCACGCAAGTATTTCAGAATTACTTAAACCTGCTGCAGATGAAACTCGCATTTAGCTTGATGGATAGTCTTTGTGTGTTTCAAAGGTGTGCTCTTTTGGTTTAATTTAACGACGAAAGTAGCCGGGGGCCATGCTCTGAGTAGCCGGGGGAAATCCCCGGCCCCCGGCCCTTACTGACAACCCTGGGTTTGGCATAAGTTAATTTGGGAGAAGGCGATAACTAAGAAAAGAATAACAATAGTTATGAAAGAAACCAAAATAAACAAGTCATCATTATCATTAACACTAAAACCAAGAAATAAAATTTTAGTCCGTTCAAAAATTTTTTTATTATCAGAGAAAACAAGAACTCAAAACAAAAGATGGGCGGGATTTAATAACAACTTCGACTTTGAAAACTGCAGTCACGAACACCCAGAGTTTTCAGTGCCTGGAAACTGAACATGCCTATAAATGACTTTCATTCAAGAAAATGACTATTTAACTCTTTTACATGGTTGTTCTTTGGTTAAAGACTTCAATAATTTCAGACTGTGCGGCTCGGCTGCATCTCATGCAAACACGAAACTTCCAGCTGCTAAATACATGGCATGAAAAGTTCGACTTCTAAAAGCCATGGAACCAGCTTTCGCTCTCTGCTTCTGAAAAAAAAACAATAGAGTTGTCAACTTGCTGCCAACCTCAACAGTATAATTAAGCTTATGTTTCATGGCAATCAACTCAGAAGAGTTTCGTTTCAAAACACGGTAAAACTCACTGGTAAATAAAACTACAAAGCGATTGTGTGTTGTCGTTTTCCAAATAAAGCTCGAATCAGCTTTAAGACATGAAGATTGAGAAACTGAAGAACTGAAAATTGGGACTACAATACACAAGCTTGCAATGATAGCTTTTTATGTCTTAGTTTCAGCCGTGTTGTGAAAAATAGCAGTAAAAAACTTTGTTTTTGTGAATGAAAATCAGTTTACCTGACGCTCTAGCCAAAATTACACACTGAGTTATTATCATCTTACCTTTTCTGAATCTAATCGACTAATTGTTTCAGTCATATGTGCCTGGTTATCCATAAAAGCAATTTCAATAACTACAAAATAGTCAAAAACACGAGCAGCGTGAAGCAAAACAACTGAACCACACGCTGCACACAGAATGAAGCCGAGAGCGCGCGGGAGACTTTGATTGACTGGAAAGTGTGACTGAAAAAGGGACCGGAATTGCTCAACTTGGCGCATGCGTAGACGTTTTGACGCGGTGTTGGTCAAGCCACTTGTTTGATTTGCGCGCGCCGTCGTCAACTGACGTTCCTGTTGTGTTGTTAAATCAGCCTAATATTGAAGTCAACGATCGAGCGTCACTGCTCGCTTCCTCGAAAAAGTAACAACGAAGTCATGTAAGGCAGTATTATAATGTGGCTGACAGCCAGCATCAGCTGCAACATGATCTGATTAGCATAAGGTCTCATTTTTTTCACTTGGCTATGACGCTGAGCCAACCGTACTGAGATGAGAATGGCGGAAGCTGAAGCAAATCCTTCGCCTCGCGGATACGATGATGCGTTTGTTAGTGAAGTTGAGGGCGAATTGCAATTTGCAATTTGTAGCCTACCGCTGAAAGACCCTATTTTTACAAAATGTGGTCACCGATTTTGCAGAGACTGCCTTGACAGTCATTTCACAAGGTTAGTATCACCCCTTGGCTTTTCAGAACATATCCTTCAAGTTAGCTTCATACAGGAGAAGGTAACTGGACAATAACCCTCAATCTTGCTCTGTACGAGTCATTACTTTGTTTAAATATGCTATGTTGTTCTGTGTCTGTGATCATTTATCAAGCGAGTTGGACCTTGCGCAAGTATTTGACGGGATTGGTAAAGCGCGTCGATTTGAGGAGTACATACATTATTGCAGCCTTTTCGCCTTCTCGCTTATGGGGGTCACTTGGAGAAATCAGTCCTGAGAAAAAAGTTTCTCACATTGAAGAGGATTATTTTCTCAGATTACGTAACTGTGGCACTTGTCAGAGTATATGAGGTAATTAACTTTTCTCTCATACTTTTTATAGAACAAACCTGTGTCCAGAGAACTACGCCTGTGTTAATTAAGCAGACACCACTGAAGCCCAGTGGATTTCTGCTGAGTCATAATGTATGCTACACATTTGTTACACATGGCATTAGCCTGATTGGCAGACAAAAAAAATATGCGTGCTATGTATTAGAGACCTCACCCATTGCGTCGCGTGATTCAAAGCCCACTGAATATCCTTCCCAACCGTATTAAGCTATAGCTTGTATCCAGAAGACGGCTTTCTCCTGTAGAATATGGCTGAAGCTCGTGAAGTTGCATCACTTGATGGATACGATGATGAGTTTGTGAATTCAGTGGACGAAGACTTGCACTGTTCAATCTGTCATCTGCCACTGAAAGAGGCCGTACAGACGGGAAAGTGTGGGCATAGATTTTGTAGGCAGTGCCTTGATGAACACTTCAGGAGGTTGGTGATTCTATTGATGATAAATTATCTCATGATGATGATGATGATGATGATACCTTTATTAAAGTGTCAAAACTGTAATAGCGGTATATAACCACTAAGTGGGGACACTAAACTAAATTTAAAAAAATAAATCAATTAATAAATTAATTAAAAATTAAGAAAAACTATGTACAGTATAAGCAAGTGAGAAATTCGAGAGAACTATATACAATATGTACAAATGTATCCACTACTTATAAAAAAAAATAAGAAATAAAAGATTAAGAAGTGCAAAGAGAGCAGTTAGAGCTAGTGTGTTCCCCTACTCTCAGAAAAAATCGGAGAAGGGGCTCCTTCTCCGATTTTCTTTGAAGGGAGTGGAAAAATGTCGTTCTTTATACCGAGGACTACGCTATATAAAGGTTCGTTATATCGAGGTTCCACTACATAAATATGTTCTTGTTTTGGTGCAAAATTAAAGTTTAAATCCTCAATACTGCCAGCAGTGGAGTCAACCTCTCAATCGAAGTTTTCTACACCATGGACAACATCCCTTACTGAAGGCTTACTGCAGTCCTGGTAGTTTCATGCTTGTTTTCAATATACTATCTATTCTCTTAATAGCTTATTTTGATTTCTACAGGCTGGAGCTCAAGAGGGAACCATTAAATTGTCCTGTAGATCGGAACATCCTAATACGAGATACGGTAAGTGATCTCTTACACTATCGTCTCACCAGTACTGAAGCTGGCCAGGAGCGGCTCCTGAGCCTGCTTAACTCTATTTAGTCTTTCCTACTCACTGACCTTATTTATCTGAACTGAGCTGAAACTGTTTTTGGTTTAATGACTAATCTGATGTCTTGAGGATCGGCCATTATTTATAAATGATTCATTTGTGCGAAAAAAACGAGGGAGGGATAATTTTTTCATGGGGATTTCTAATTGGTTAGAAGCCGAGTAGAGATTTTTAGCACTAGTTAATTAATTAATTAATTAATTAATTAATTAATTTTTTGTTTTTAAAGAATTGAAAAAAAGTTTATTTTTTGCAACCATCTGCTTAGAGTCTGGGAAGCTATCACATGTTCTCTCCATGTCAGTATTTGCTTGGCTGTTTTGCTATTTGCGGACCTTGGAAGATTTAGCCTTTAAAATTAGTATAGCCATGAGATTATGTTATAGTAAAGCTTATTCCTTTCCCCCTTTCCAAATGGTGACTCGTTCCACATAACCCCGTCGCAGTAGTCATCCTTAGTTATAAGCGAACAATGTAAAAGCCACCTTTTTTACCATGCCTTAGTCCGATTCGCCTTTGTTTTGTTGATGACAAGGTACGGTCGAACACCTCGTCTCAGTTTCAGTGTTTGATTACGTTTACATTTGCTCTATGAACAGGCCATTGCTCAACCTCGTCCCCAGGGCTTTTTAAGGGAAAAGCCCTGGGGACGAGGTTGGCCATTGCTGTAGTGTAGAAAAACTTTTGAAAAACGAGAAATGTTGTATTTCCTTCAGAAAAAAAAAAAAATTGTTCGACTTCGCGAGTAACGCACAGCGGGGGCTGGGGGTGATAGGAAGGGAGAGGACCCTTCCTCGCTTTTGTCCATCCCATCACACCCCGCGCGCTAGTAGGAAGAGATAGTAAGAGAGCACTAGGTACGAGTCAGCATTCACGCCTGAACCACCTGTAACCGCCCATGTGGAAGCATTGTCCCAAGTATCGCTTTCGACGTCATCATTTTTAACTGTGGTCGATAGACAAAATTGACACTTAAATTGTGCAGGTAAGGGATCGTTCAAACCACACCCAAATGTGTGTTATTCATGCAGTTGAAAAGGCCAGAAAAAAATTCAAAGAATCAGTCCAACGTAACTCCGACTGAAAAATCCGAACTTCCTCAGGGTTTTCGTAAAAACCTTCCCACTGAAATGAAGCCTATATTTCTCTTTGTTCAGCGCCCAAATAATTTGCTCGACTAGACAATATACCCCAGAAGGTGAATGGGTTAAAACACTATGCTCGCACTTTATTTTAGTAAGCAAACAAACAAACAAATAGACGAAGGTTAATTTAACTCTTTTGCTTTTAGGACATTTTCCCTGACAAGGCAACAGAAGGAAAGATTCGTTCCTTCGTCATCAAATGTCCAAGCGACGGTTGCCAGTGGACTGGTGAATTGAGGTCAAAAACTGTAAGTGGCGCAACTCCATGTTGTCTCTACCACCGTGATTTACCGGTAAACCTCATGTAAGAAAATGAATAGAATTGTTGGTCTGTCACAGTGTAACATGAACAGAAGTCACGCCTTCAAAACTTGTGTATTATCAGCTGTTGTATTTAACTATAGAAGAATACTTTCAACTTATGATATGCTCTGGTTGCATGCAACTCCATGTTGTTTTTATGACCATGATATAATCGATTTACCGTTAAAATAAGAAAATGAATAGGATTGTTGGTCACAGTACTAACGTTTTGACACTAACTTGTGCAGAAGTTATCTTCAAGAGTTGTGTATCATCAGTTGTTGTAACTAACTATAATAGAATACTTTCAACTTATGCCATATACATCTATTTTTGACTAATTAGGTTGAATATGATTGAGTTTTGGAGAGTGCATATCATAGTCAAAATTATATGGTAACAATAGATGACAACAAACAACTAGTACTTTAAGCATGATGATTATTTTCTGCGTGTTCAAGAAGTAAAATGTCAACATGGGAAAGGTTAAGGGTCGAAGCCCAAACGGTCGGAGCTTATCCCAGTTTCGTTAGCATGAAGCATGCCTTAGACGGTATTGCTAATCCCCGCTGGACGAGATGCTAGTCCATCGGAGACAAAGTGGAGTAAAGTTCCTTGTGTTGTGAAAAGTATTTTGTAGGTTATTCCTTCCTAGAGTTTCTTTATGGTTGGGTTTGTAGATCAAAGTTAATCAGTTGTATCGACTTGTTTTTAAATTCTATTACCTTTTTAAGTAGCTTTTCAACACAAGTGTCATTTATTAAATTTGAGTCCTTAAAGTAGGCACGTTTTGGGATCATCTCTGACCTTGATTGTTATCTACATCAGAGTTCCTGTTTTGGTTAAGGTAGACTGTCTTGTGTGTTTAGTTGTCAAGCTTTTATTTGTTTCCCTGTACTTGACATTATTAACCTTATAGGTTCGTTTATTCCACTTTGGTTCTCAATAGGAAATTCGTTTAAGTCATTAGAAAGTGCGTTTGTAATTTTTCATAATCAGCAAGCCCGAACGTACCTACATTCACAGGGGCGGATCCAGGATTTTTTTTAGGAGGGGGTGCACTCGTCTCTTCCAATAAACCACATAGTTTTTTTTGCAGAATATCAGTTGTATTAGAAAACCGCAGGTCATCTCAGGGGGGGGGGGGGGGGGGGGGGGTGCGCACCCCCTGCACCCTCCCCCTAGATCCGCCCCTGATTCACGTTAGTTAAGTTGCCAACATTTAGCGCAGTTGGTTAAGTTGTAGGGTGTGCAGTTAGAAGTTGGGCTGTAGACGTTAAGTGATGCTGTTGACAAAAACATTTGAGCTGCTGTTAAGAATAAAGAGCACCAAGATATAAACTCAAATACCTGGTACCTCTACGCCAAGCGATCGGGTTGCACTAACACCCCTAACACTTGTCTAAGGAAACAATGCGACGGGCGAGGCTTGACCCCGTTCAACATGAACACTAACCTATTATTTTGATTTTATAAAAAAGGACCACTTAACATCATGTTCGTTTAAAATTGTGGCCTGCACGAACAAGAACTGCTCTGAGACTATGACAAGGAACAACCTACAGAAACACGTGACCACCACGTGTCCATGGAAGATTCTCCGTTGGTATTTCAAAAATAAGCCAGCAACAGCAACAACGTCAACCGCAATAAACGGTAACCTGCATTGATCGGTCACTTACCAACCTTCCATAGAGTTATTTTCATTGTCTTTACCTGTATTTCAAATAGCTTAGCCTGTATATTTCAATGATTTTATTTTCTAGGGTCATCATGCCGAATGTAAGAAATTCCCATTGAACTGTTCTCAAAACTGTGGAGCTGTCATTCCTAGAGAAGAGGTATACTAGATTTACATTATTAAGCGCATTGAAACAAAAGCCAAATAACTTTTATAAAACAAGGCCCTAAGGGAGCGTCTGTATCCAATCAACAACTGCTGCCTTACGATTCATTTATACATCTTGTGTTAGGTAGGTGAAAAACAATCAATTTTTCTTTATATTTCGTCCACTTGTTGTATTGATTTTTCCGTAAGATACGTAACAAAATATGCAGATTATAAAAAGAAGGTTCTCCGGAGTTTACACTCCGCGTAAAAACGCTGAATATTCACTAACAAAACAAAAGTTAATTTGCTTTTGTCATGAATTTAAAGGGATAAATAATTTGAACGTGTGCCATCTCTTTAATAAAACAATTTTTTGAAAATGGGAGGTTCACTTGATAAACTCGTACAAACGTAAAGCTTCAATTGCAGCATCATTCCTTCCACCTATAATGAGCTAGAAGTAGAGAAAATTATAAAGAAAGTCGACCATACAAGTAGAAAAGTGCTTGCATAGCCTCCTTTGTAGGCAACTCCTTTTGTAACTGTTACACTGACCTCCGTTCTCTTCCCATTCTCCCACCGTTCTCTTAAACAGGGCAGTGGTGCCAAGTTGAAAGAAAAGTTACTTACTAATTGACGTCGCCTCCTCCTCAGCTAGGCGAGTGAGGCACACGAGAAAAAAACTGGGTTACTCAAGAGACTTGGCAAAAAGCCTCTTCCTAGTTTTTCTTCTCACTTCGGCTTGTCCTTAACTTTGGACATGACACAGCCGACATGTATTATGAGACAGGGATGATCAAGATGGAAAGCAGTGCATCGCGTGCATTCCCTTCTCCTCCAAACCATGTTGGCACTATATTGCTGACGCGGATACATCTTGCTTAAACAGCAAAATTTCGAGTAAACAGCCTTCAACGGCTGCACTGATTCCCAGCTGAGTCGAAAATATCTCTTTTTTCCAGATTTCAGCCCACATTGAAAAGGACTGTCCGCTCACAATAATTTCCTGTCCGCACTTTGATCATATGGGCTGCGAAGCTAAGGTAATAAGTACTAAGAGAAACCGGTATAAGCGTTAACATTTTTATTTAATTAGTTCAGTATCAAAATCCAGCTCTTTCAGTGCTTTCTCTGTAAAATGCCAATGAAAGAAGAAATCGTGCTTTAAGGAAATCCGTTCATTGTCCTCACATATAAAAGGTAGTTAAAGTTTTCGGGTGTTTCCCGATTTTATACGGTTAAATCTAGCAAAACAGCGTGTAAATGACAAGTACTTGTACTGTTTATACTATGTTTATACTTCATACTGTGTATATATTTCAGGTTCAGCGAAGAGAGGTTGAATCGCACCTTCAGGCAGCCATGAGACTTCATCTTGACTTAGCTTGTGTGAAATTAGGCGATACACAAAAGAAGTTGGAAGAGACCACAAGAAAGCTTGAGAAGCTCGAGAACAACTTCAATGTTATAGAAAAAGACATACATTGTTCTGAAGAAATTGATTCATTTACGTGGAGGATAGACGGTAGTGAAGTCTTGAGAAAAGTCAAAAGTGGAGAGAAAACCTTTATAGACAGCTCTCCATTTTACAGATGTGGATATAAATGCAAGTTAAGTCTAGATCCTAATGGCGATGGCGCTTTGAAAAATGCTCACCTGTCAGTATATCTAATAATAATGAAAGGCAAATACGATGCCACTTTAACCTGGCCTTTCCAGAAAAAGGTGACGTTTACGTTGATTGATCAACAAGAAAATGCAAAAGACAGAAAGAACATTGTTAAGTCCTTTGTTGCAGAATCCAAGCGTGAAAACTTTAAGAGGCCCGTAAAAGAAGAGAACATTGGGTGGGGCCTTGCTAAATTTGTATCCCACGAAGAACTGCAGAAAAGGCGCTACATTGTGGACGGCACAATATTTATTCAGCTTCTCATTACTTCATCCGCAGTGACTGTCCTATTAAATTCCTGAGTGATAAAGTCTTGTGAATTGGCTTGCACACTGGTCCACTCTTAACAAAATTAATGTATCAGTCAGAGTTCAACATTTTAAACCTTCTGGTCGTCTTCACTGTCGTCTTCATTTTAATAATTTCATCGGACGGTCTCCTATAAACTTCAATATAATACATAGCTTGTATGTTTCGAGATCTATACATACAAAATTCAGTACTATCAGGGGTGGCTAATGGTCTTTCCGCCAATGTAAAATTCTGCACGAACTTTAGTCGAATTAGGGCTCGCAGGTTAAATCTTTTTAAAAAAATCTTAGGGTTTCACAGTCTGGACTTTTTACGAAGCTGCTTTGGGGTATCGAAGGAAGTAAGTCTCGAAGTCTATGTTTGTTCACATAACGTTGGGCGTCTCCACATTTTTTGAATTTGAAAGAAAGTAGCCTTGTTTCAACTCTCTGATTGCCATCGGTAATTTCATCACGGGTCGCGAGTTTCAACACCATAAGGTTGTTCACAGTTGGATAAGAACTTTGAGACTCCTTTGCTCGAATTTTAAAGTCTGGGGCTCACCTTGAGTTTCACGAGGGTTTGTGAGACACGTATTTCTAGTTAACTATTCAGTATCGGTCTCTCTACTGGAAAAGTTAAAAAGACATAACCTGCAGTGCAAAACATGCATCTCTCCTCGCTTTTCACCACCAGGGGTGCCTCGCGGGAGAGACGTGCGAGAGACGTGTGTCTCCCGCAACGGGGAGGGACGGCTGTATTCGCAGGCTAAAAAAGATCGGCTACTGGCCCAAGCTCGTCCTCTCGCAAAGTCTTGAATTTGCACAGTGCCACCAGTACTTTAGAAAGTTTAACATACCGTTTTGCCGTCTCTAAAGTTTTCAATTATTTAGAGGACAGAATTAAAGTACTCTCGGAATTTAGAAAAGGTTTTAAAACCAAAATTGTGGGCAATACATTGTAGACGTATCATCAATCAAAGTAAGATCAAATCAGTGAAGTTGGTATTCGTATCCAGATCTCTTATTGCGGCTTTGTCAACAAGAGATCTGGGTACGAGATTACTGGTACCGTTCATACTTGAGGTTTAATTTTATTTTAATTTTCCGACAACCCGATGCTCATTTTAAACCTCATGTGGAAAGACTTTGAAATTCAAGTATTAGGCGGACGTAAGGCTCATTAAGATCCAACAAAACAAAAACAACAACTTACTTTATTAAGAAACAGATAGTTACAATCTGAATTTTACCTACCCACAAATAACCTGTGTCTAGGGTCCCAGTTATTCAAAAGCAGATTAACGCTAACCCGGGTTTAACTTTTTATCCGGGTTTCTTTTTCTTTTGTTAAAAAGCATTCTTTCGGATAATTTTTCCTCTTCTTTTAAGAGCATCCAATCATCAAACTGCAGACCATTAACCCCGCTTTGAACAATCCGGCCCCCCTTGGGGGTTCCCTCTGTAAGCGTATGCTAGGCACTTGCTACGCATGGCATAAGTCTGATTGGCAGACAAAAAATATGCGTGCTACGTCTTAGAGACCTCACCCATCAGACTCGTACCCAGTCGCTATTTATGTGTTTTTGGGGTGAGAGAAGATTGGGGGTTAGGTTGAGGCGGCCGGGTCTCAGTACCTTCCCATGAGACCTCGCGCGCCTCAACCTATTCCCCAATCTTCTCTCACCCCAAAGACACATAAATAGCGACTGGGTACGAGTCTTCTCACCCAACGCGTCGCCTATTTTAGCCGACTGAATATCCTTACTAGAGGTTATATCTGAAAGACGGCTTCTCCTTCACAATATGGCTGAAGCTCAAGCAATTGTATTACCTAGCGGATACGAAGATGAGTTTGTGAATGCAGTGGAGGAAGATTTGCTCTGTTCAATCTGTCATCTGGCATTGAAAGAGGCCGTACAGACGGGAAAGTGTGGGCATAGATTTTGTATGCAGTGCCTTGATGAACACTTTAGGAGGTTCGTGATTCAATCTATTGTTGGTAAATTATCTCAATGTTCGAGTTTTATATGCCATCAGATATTCAGTCTATCCAGAAGTTACTATATTTGAACCTCCCCTGGCTTCGACTTAAGGAAGCACGACGTAGCGATGAATGTAGAAGTTGCGAGCTACGTAGATCTAGTTAAGTCGACAGAAACTTTGATTTTGCAAGAAAGGGAGGTTATTAGCTACGACCTAGTGAAATCGCACCCGTTTCTGTCGATGTTAAAATCATAGTAAAAGGCCAACAAAGCGCAATGAAATGCAATTTATTCCAAGAAAGAACCGGTAACTTCCTGTATTAATAATCAAGCTACTTAGTACTGCCTGCCGACTGAAATTCACCTAGTTCTCACTCATTTAGAGAGTTGACTGTCGGGCAAGCGCAACGAAGATGGGAGCTGTGCAAGTATTAACATAATAGTTTAAAGAGGTAAAACAACACGGTTTTGAGTCATTTAAGTTCACTTATATTAACAAAACAAAGCATAACTCAATTTGTCGGAATCGATCGAGTTCTGCTTCAAATCTCACAATTATTGTCTTGATTGTTAGTCAGGTTTCTTACTGATGCATCATAGGCTGTTTTCTTTCTTATATTTGTTGCAAATGCAAGAGGCGTTCTTTCAAAACTCCAGCCCTCTACCTGTTGATATTTTGTTTTCAATTACAGTTGTAGTCATGTGATGGCTTTGTGCTTTACCCACGGCAGACATGCACGGTTTGCTTCTGAGAAAAAAAAAACATGAAAAGAAACTTTTGACCCTGTCGTCAAAGGCGCTTCGTAAAGTTCAAGTAATATATGAAGCATGAGGCTCAGTGTTTCATTACCAGATGAAAAACTGAGAAAACTGTGTTTTTTATCTTCGAGGTGTTTCATCGGGTGATGAAACACTGTGTCGAATGCTTCATATTACGTCTCTTAATATACTACTACATGAGACTTGATTGGCTTAGAGCAGTGGTATTTCAGCTTAATTTGAAATACCTACATGTAAAAATTACAAACCTTTCGTGGGTAGTATAGAATAAATAAATAATAGCATGTATTTGGCGTAAATACCACTTGTGATATTTGAAAACTGTCTCAAATTTCACTCGTCTAACGGCTCGTGAAATTACGTATAACGATTTCGAAATATCACTCGTGATATTTATGCCAAATATCACTACAAATCATGCTATTACCTATACAAACAAAATGATTTTAGAAGGCGAAATTAAGGGTTCAAAAATAAGCCAGTTTTTCATCTGATTTCCTTTGTGAGTATTTTTTTAATGAATCAATATTAATGAGTTTGAGAAGAAAGTTTGAAATCGGCTGGCAAATGTGAACTCATGGGAGCGTGATAACTGTAATATTTTTGTTATTGTTTCGTTACTTAACAATTAGTTCATGCGTCAGCGTGCTTATGTCGAGATATTGAGCACGCGGGAAGTCTGGAGAGCACGAAAGAAGCGTAAGAGTTGCAACTCTAACCTCTTGAGTGCTCTCCAAACTTCCCAAGTGCTCAATATCTCGACATATGCACAGCTGAAGCATGAACTAATTGTTTTATAACATTAACAAAGCGATAAATGCAGCAGTTAACTTAAATTTTTGTTCTTGAAGCGCGCGCTCAAAGCAGTACGCGTCAATGTCTACGTGACTATATTTTTTTACCTCATAGTTATGTTTTTGTCTTAGTGAAACTGAGAGAAAGTTTAATCAAGTCGCTTAAGATAACACTAAAAAAGATTGTAAAATCCACATTGACTGTTCCGGAAAACTATCCTTAGAAAAATTCTTTTTGAAAGGAAAACTTTGCAAAAGATGATTTGCACACGCCACGGCCCGCACAGCGCGCGCAGATGACAACAACAACTTCACCCCTTTTCCCTACTATTGGTTGGTAAATTCAAAAGTTTTCTCTTAAATTTACGTTATAAAACACATGGTTAACGTTTCATTGTGTACTGTTAAATTATGGATGCGCTTGGGAGACGTCTTGGGAGGATTGCTAAGCTCACAAGAACTCGAGGTATAGTTTATTGACGTCATCAGCGTGCTCAATGGGAATATGAAGCACGCTCGCGCTATTGAATTTGAATAGGCGAATATTCTAGCTATGTTGTAAGAAACTTTAGTTTATTTAACAATTAGTGAATGAGGCTGAGTATCTTATGAAGAATTATGGAGATCGAAGAGGTTGTTATCCGTGCTTTTAGCCAATCAGAATTGGGGAAATATTTTGAATGAATAATAATTTCCGTTAATACTGCTGTCAGTGGAGTCAACTTCAAAATAATATTTCTTGCTCGAAAGCCTCATCGAAATACTAGAATTTCGGGAGCGAGTTTCCTTCGTTTCACCCTCACCTTTTCCCTTTTTGCTGCTAAAAGAGAAAGACAGAATACAAGATGTGGACAATGGTGAAGAGAGCTGTCAAAAACTGTTAGGGGGACAAACAAGTTTTCAAAAAACCCACCATTACAATCCGTTTTCTTGAAGTTTGTCCATCCGTGCTTTCTTTTTCGTCTTGATCGGTTATTTTTATGTTTCACCCAATTTGGTGGGCAAAACGTCCTACGGTTCGAATTTTTCTTCCATTCTCTTATTTTGATTGCTACAGACTGAAGCTCAAAGGGGAACCGTTAAATTGTCCTGTGGATCGGAACATCCTAATACGAGATAAGGTAGGTGATCATACAACAACAAACCATGGAATTACCTCCTAACAACATTAGAGCTATTCCAGAGTTAAGCAAATTTAAATTGGCCATTTCTGATCTCAAATTTGATGCTGACTGCTACACATTTTGTGGTTAATCTTATCAAATTTTATCTTAATTATTCAGTTCATCAATACTTTTTTAATCCGGCTTCTGTTCTAATACTATTGATATTTATTTTTTAAAAATAATTATTTAATATTTGTAATATTTATTTTTATATTTTTATTTTTGCTATTTATCCTCCGAGATATTAGCATCTTATTACTTATCTTTCAATCAGGGGAGAATAAATAAATATTATTGAAATTGATTGAAATTGAACAACAACAAGTTTATTCGGTATTACAATCATACTATTTCTATACATGTGTTACCGATTGAAATACAATAGCCAGGAGCGGCTCCTGAGCTGGTTTACTCCTTTCTACTTATTGTCCTTAATCATAAAACACATCTCTCCTGACACTGTACTGTCCAATTCGCTAGTTTAATGAGTATATTGGGCCCGGTTCGCTGATTATTTATGACGAATTGTGCGAAAAAGAAAGCACAAACTAGACTAAGTCTGAGGCTTGTCATTCGCGCAATTTTATTTTCTGCGTCCATCTTCGCATTTCTTTTCTAACACCATCCCATCACCTGTTTAAATACACGGTAAGATTTTGGACGCTATCACTTAAACGTTCTCTACTCCAGGTTATTTACCGGGAGGAACAAACGCAAGCGTAAGCGAATATAGTGCCTCGACGTATATATATAACTACAACGTTTTAGGTGGTTTTGATTCCCTTGGGAACTGTTATCCAGAAAAATGGCTCCACTACTGTCTAGACAAAATTTACCTAAGAGTGGATGGGTGAAAACCACCATGCAAAATGTTTATGCAACCATTCTGGCAAGAAAATGGACGAAGGTTAATATAACTGTTTATTTTAGGACATTTTCCCTGACAAAGCAACAGACAGAAAGATTCTTTCCTTCATCGTCAAATGTCCACTCGAAGGTTGCCAGTGGACTGGCGAACTGAGGTCAAAAACTGTAAGTTGTGCAAATCCATGTTGTTTCTACCAACTTTATTTACCGGTAGAATAAGAAAATAAATAGGACTTTTATTGACAGTGACTAAAGTTTTGAAACTTACTAGTGCTTCAGGGCAGGAGCAATTATAACGTTTGTAGAGGTAGCGTTGGAAGACGTATGTCCACAGATGGCAGCGACGACATGAGATGAGTTCAGCTTTATATTCTTCAGAGGCTTGTTGCAGCAAACTACTAGGCTCAGCGTTCTAAGGTTTAAAAATACTCATACTAAACGATATAAAATTTATGCCTGAGAAAGATCAATTAGTGCTGACTGTACATTGTTTAAAGCTACGTGCAAGTGGACTCAAAAATGTATATCAACACGTTGCTGTCGGCAATGGAAAAAAATGAAACGAAATTTATTGTTTCACACCATACTAAAACCATGTCGTCATCTCTCGTATGAACTGGTCACGTGGCCATTCTTCAATCATGGGTGACCACTTAACATAGGTATGAGTGCAAAATCTTTACTGCATTTTATTTAGTCTCATCAGGCGAACTGTAGGAAAGTCCTGCTCAGTTGTTCCCAGCGTTGCGGAGCTGTCATAGCTAGACAGGAGGTAAGTTCTGTACAATAACCATTCAAAAATAAAAAGAGCCTACCTTCCTGATTAGTGACAGGTGTCTTACGATTTATTAAAATGAACCTGCGTTCCTGATATTCTGGGGGTGCGTTTTTTAGTAGAATTCAAAAACAGATTTGTAATCTCAGATCCTATGGACTCTTTACTACCAAAGAAATGGAAGATCCGAAAAAAGGATCATTGCATATTGCCATGACAACGTCACTCCCTTGTGCTCCTCGCGGAAATGATATGTTCTAATGAAAAATGGCGTCACCAACATTGGTTCAGTTTCAATGTCATACATGTACGGCTGTTGTCAGTAGCCCGTTTTTGTTCGGAAAACCGCTGGTCAAAAATACTATTTTCAAATCCTTTCCCAGAATAAAAGCTCAATTGGTGAATCTCAAAAATGCGGATTTGGATTTGATCCGAGGAATCCACCCATGCATAGCGTGGATTTCAAGGATTCTTGATCCGTTTTTGGATTTGCTCAAAAACTAGCAAAATCCTTTCTGAATTCGGAAATCCCGATTTGGATTTTCGCCAAAAAACTCACCCTTAAGCTTCGCTAGATGAAAAAACAAACGGCTAGCATGTTACCTACTTAGTTTACCGCGCCGCCTGTTTGCATTCTTTGTCTGTTTTTTTTTTCGTTCAGTTGATCAGAGGCTTTCGAGGGGAGGTTTAAGCGATTTAGAAACGGAAAAACGTTTTTAATGAATAGTAATTGGAACTATCTTTTAAAAATTTAATGCTGGAATCGTTTCAATAACTCAGCATGGTTTTTAAAATTTATCAGAAGGTAACAATCTGAGTGTAATTCCTTTGTGCGTAGATAATAAAAAACTTTACTTCACAAGATTAATTTTTTTCCGGAAGCATTGAAAATGAGACATATTACATCATCTAAGCGTGTTCAGTCTAAGCAAAAGTGGCCCGAAGCTAAGTCTCATGACTAGCGTGATCTTTCTACGTAGTTCTCCTTCTTTATTTTGAAGACTCTTATTAATGAAAAAATATTCTTGAGAGAGCTCATTGTTGAGTAAATATGAGCATGACCATTAGAAAAGTGATTGGGACGGGGGGGAGGTTTGGCCCACAAAAGTTTTTTCTTTGGGTTTCACCACTTTGCACAACTGTTTTTGGAGATATTCTCCCTTGCTCGAATTTTTTCTTATTTTCCCACCATCACTTTTCTAATGGTCCGTCCCTAAAAAATCATTAAGCAGCTGCATTCACGGGACTTAACGTTCTCTAAGCCGATTTCTTACAGCAATTGTCATGGCCAGAAGATGACTTCAATAGGACTCCTTTTTCAGATTTCAACCCATATTGAGAAGGAATGTCCACTCAGCATGATATCCTGCCCTTATGATCATATGGGCTGCCCGGCTAAGGTAATACTAATATAGGAAGGCGGCGGGGAGGGGAATTTTCGAGCCGCATGATATTTTATTTCCGGTTAACATTTCCCTTGTATGATTTTTTAGGCCATTGTATGAATACATTTCCCTTGTATGATTTTTTAGGCCATTGTATGAATATCTCTTAGGTTACTTGGCGTGCATGAATTTAATTTTCCCTTGCACGAAAATTTTTTTGCACTTCTCCCACTTCCCCTAAAAGTTTTCTAATGGTCCGTCCCTGAGGCAAAACATAAGGAGGACGCATCTTTTATTAGTGCTTTCATTCTCATTTTAATTATTATAATCTGGTCTTTTTACAAACTTTGACTATAACAAAGCAGTGTTGTTTAAGTGAGGTTATTAAATATCACATGGGTTGGTTGAAGGTCCGAATAAAAATAAATTACGCACCGAGTTTTTCCCCTCTGATCGATTTATGGCCCAAACAGTTGTCCCTAAACCAAAGAACGATCACAAGGGTCGGTTATTTTCAAATGGATGTGGATCTAGAAAAACAGGAAATAGACGCCTTTAAAGAAAGAAGAGTGAAAAGACAAACAATTCGTAAGGTAGACTATCAGCAAAGGGGAACTTAACGCCAGACTATCATACAACACAAACTATGTCATCCCCCCCTGATGACAATAACCCTATATCTTTGTGCCACACCGGTGCTTTTCTTTATATAACCACTTGAAATTTTGAAAATTCTAGCTTCTACTAAACTTTAAACGTTCATTCGTTAACGTTTCTATCACTGCAGATTCATCGAAAAGAGGTTGAATCACATCTTCAAACAGCCTTGAGATTGCATCTTGACTTGGCTTGTGCGAGATTAAGAGACACGTGAGGTCTGTTAAATGACACGCAAGTTCAGCTGAATGACACTAAAGCTCAGTTAGGTAACCTACAAAAAGAGCTCAAAGGGACCACACGAGAGCTTGAGAAGAAGATTCACGCAGTTCTAGAAAAAAAGGCTCAATATTCTGAAGAAAATTGTCATAATGGTTCTTTTACGTGGAGGATAGACGACTTCAATAAACTCTTGGAAAGTGCTAAAAGTAATGAAATAACCCGCATAGAAAGCTCCCCATTTTACAGTTGTGGATATAAATGTAAGTTACAAATGAATCCTAATGGCTTTAGTAATGGAAAAGGCACTCACCTGTCCCTTTACTTGATAATGATGAGAGGTGAAAACGATGCCACATTAGAGTGGCCTTTCCGAAAAACAGTGATTTTTACGTTAATTGATCAACAAGAAACTGATGCTAGCAAACAGAACATAGTTGAGTCCTTTTATGTACCGCACCCTGAGCGCGACCCTAGGCTTTTAGAACAACTCAAGAGGCCTGTGTCAGTTCAAAACTCCTCTCGCTTTGGTTATGATAAATTTGTATCTCACAAAGCCCTGCAAGAAAGGCGTTACATTGCAGACGACGCTATTCTTATTCAGGTCGCCTTCACCTAAATAGATTATTTTGTTAAAACTCTTGAGGAGATGTTAGCGATTGGTCTTTCTGTTCAAATACCCTGGGTGCCAGAGACTTTTCTAGCGCGGTTTCCGGACCCGCGCGAAAAGCTTCGCCGCTCGTGGCTTCGGCCTACGACCGAAGATCTGTCGGCCTTCGGTCAACCCAGAAAATTCCCGCCCAGGGCACGCGAGAAAAACCTCTGGTACCCAGGGTAATTTATGAGAGTCTCGCGATCCAATTTGAAGCGTGTTGCATTGCCATCTTTTTTTTTCACAGGTCTTTTAAGAAAAAATTCTGTAGGTCTCGAATCTCGTTTTTACTCAGCTTCCTCAGAGTCTCGAAGCGGGCTCTCAGTGGAAAAGGTCAGTTGTGCCGTCTCGCTTCGCCTACCATTTTCCACTTACCTCTCATTCCGGGAAGCCAGACTAGTTTCAGTTCGCAGCCTTCAAAGTTTTGAATGATTTAACAGAAAGCATCAAAGTACTTTCCTTTCAGAAAAAGTGTAAAAGCCAAAATTTAAGAAAATATCCTACAATCGATCGATAAAACAACGTTGTAAAGGTAAAAAAAAAAAAAAACGAAAAGGTAAAGATCCTTATTTTACAAGGGTAATTTTTGACCACAGGTAAACCAAGCTCTACGAGTCTATTGACCTTTGTAACTTTATTCCTGAGCGCCGTGATGGCACTGTCGCAACAACGAAAACGGAAAATAAGGATTTGTGAAAAAAAAAAAATGTTCGAAAACATATTCGTTACTATCATTCTTTTTCAATAAATATCGCTTACTTTTAGTCCTTTGTTGGCCTTGTTGTGTTTTCTATGGGTTTCGGGTCGATTTGGGGCCATTTCATGTATGAGGTCTCGGGTCCTGAAGTGGTCCTCCTGGGAATTCTTGGGGGGGGGGGGGGGGGTGGTGTGCCGCCCGGTCAAATCCTGACCGTATTTCAGACCAAAAAATGTCATTTTTCACAGCCGTTTTCAGACCTCAGTAAAATCTATTCTCGTATTCAGACCTGGCCTACTGACGTAGATGATATATACGTGTATCAAGAAAATTGATCAGAAACCGATGGAAATATGTGCCTAAATTTTTATGAACAGACTCTTTTTTTTTCTTAATGAAAAACACGAAAAATTTGGCGTGACACATTGTCTACAGCTTAAGATGTTACAATATTATTAGCCTGTTCCAGGCTCTCAGATAGTAGGGATAGTACATAAGTGAAAGACACGCGAAAATATCAGCTCTGGAGATTAAAAACCCGTTTTATTTTTGTGTTTACGCCTAATCAATTTCGCAGACACGATGTCAGAGTGAAATGGGCATCTCCGCGTTTTGGACATGCCATTTCCAATTCAAAGTAGACAGACTGCAAATCATCTTAGTTGCTAAAAAATATATATCTACGTGTCGCAACTGTTCATCAGTAGGATGCCTAAAATGCGTGCAATTCCACAATTGGTTTCGGCTCCTAGTCTGCTATACAGCCGTTTTTAGTGTCGTCACGCAACGCTCCTCCCCACTAGTAGGGGGGGAGCGTTGCGTGACGACACTAAACGGCTGTGTAGCAGGCTACTCTAACCCTAACCCTAACCCAAATCGCTAAGGTAGTATGAGAAGGGGATGCCCATAAGACTAGAGTTTTGGGGATGGGGATGCTAAAAACGCGAGAATGTCCATATCACTGTGACAACGACGGAACCTGGAACAGGCTACAAATATATAAAAAAAAACAACCTTCAGACAAACAACTGAAAAGAGCCTGCACACGACGCTGGGAAGGCTCACGCAATCCTCACGAAAAGACAATGGCGGAAGTTCCAGTTAACCGGTTTGTACCTTCTGGTTATGACGAGCAATTTGTTAACCCGCCTGATGAAGACCTGCAATGCATAATATGTTATTTACCGTCGAAAGAACCAGTTCTTACGAGATGTGGTCATAAGTTCTGTCGGCAATGTCTGGATGAACACATACGGAGGTATTATAACTTGATAGTGATAGTGGATTTTATCACAGTTTGCTAAATTAAAGTTAGAATCCTACGCGTACCATAGTTGATTGTGGCTAAAAATTGTATTTTATCACAGGAGCAAAATGTTTTCAACACAAGTTTTTTAGGCTCGCGTTCTACAGGAGCAAAAAATCATCATTTCATTCATCAAAACATGTCGTTCAGAATTTAGAAATTTAGAATTTGAGAGTACTTGCAAATAAAGATACCCGACAAAAGGAACTTGTACAGCAGGTACAATACACATAATAATGTAATACAACATCAAATACAATACATGCAAATAACATGCAAATATTAAATTAAATAAGGTGTGCGGAAGGCGCTATTGCAGTTCATATGAAATGTGGTAAGTTTTAAGAGGGTTATGTGGGTGTAGAATAACAGTAGACTTTATTGTTTTTATTGACGTAGATTTAATGGAGGGAAAGTGTTTTTTGGTTTATATTTAGTGTTTCACAGTGCCTCTGAGCGAGGGCGTAAGGAGCTAGGGACTGTACGTTTATTACGTTCCAAGGGGGGGGGGGGGGGGGAGTTCAGAAAAGTGTGGTGTATCAAAACTTTACCCCCCCCCCCCCAAAAAAAAAAAAAAAAAAAAAAAAAAGATAAAAATAAAAAAATAAAAATTATTATATATGAAAATTGTACCGCTCCCTTGGCAATAGCAATTTTTGAAATGCACCCCTCCCCCCGCTCCTCCAACCCCTTCTAGACCAAGTCTCTCTTGGGCATTGATTTCATGAGCTCTATACTGATAGTTACCGGTGATCAGAAGCGTAGCGTGAGATTTTGAAGGTGCACGCAGGGGAAGAGAAGTTAGCGCGCTAAAGGCGTCCCAAACCTAGGGGATGGAGGCATGCTCCCCCAGAAAAGTTTTAAATTTGGGGTCTCGGAAATGCCATCTCCTGTGTTTTCTGCAAGACATTTTCAGTAAATAAAGACGAAGGAAAATGCAGTAATTAGTTGTTTATTTTACCCATCTATCTCTAGTATTATCGGTAAGGTACAGACTGTTTAACGCACAAAAGAGTAAAACAGTGACGCCGTCAAGGACGTTACATGCAAAGGGCGAGATGTGTACCCTTCAGACGGGCAAACTCTGTTATAATGCCATCAATATCAATTATGTGCAGACTCAAACTCTCGAGCTCAAACTCTCGTCTGTCATGGTCCTTCGTAAAGGAGTTTGCAGTCTCTTTATACCGCTGAAGCTACGCTCAACTGTGCATGTTGACACAGGAAATTAGTCAACATGAGAGCTACATTATACTCCGGGATAGAATTGTAGTTGGCTTGGTCAAAAGTCTCAACCAAGGTCTGTGGCTTCACATTCGAATCCATTTGACTCCACTTTATCAGTAAAAGGATAAAGGAAATCCTAACACATGCAATGCGAAATATTTATCCCAATTTAATGATAAAAATGCTTT
>NC_133207.1:31429178-31464178 GCF_958299795.1 Porites lutea
CAATATTTACTTTCATTGCAAACAATGCGCCTGACATCATCCAACTCTCTATCCGTCAGTTTATACAGATTTTGAAGATCCGTGTCTAGTGTACTGTGAAAACGGCCATTCACACGTGAGGTAGCCTGCAGTGCAGGCGTTTTCTTTGAGCGCGCAATTTTCTCGCGAAAACGCCATGTTGAAACTTCCCGAAGGGAGTAGGAGATGGGTTACTATTTCTACTCTCCCCAAGCTTCCACTGTCATTAAATCAAAGATGGCGGCTACATAACAATATTACGAACATGAACAAGGTTTCGCCCACCCAAAATACGCCTGCATTGCAGGCTACGCGTGAGGTAATTTGTCATTTCTGTCAGCCTAGTTTCCTCGAAATGTCCTCATGGCCACTGACTTTATCCATTCATTACAATAACAATTCATAAATCCTTTAACCTGCTTGTTAACTTTTTTCATTTTTAGTTTTTTTTTTAACTTATTGTAAAGTGCATTTGATCATGCTCCATGGTAAATTGCGCTGTATAAGTTTAACTTAATTGTAAGTATTTTTTTTCAATCTGGCAAATATAGAGAAGATCGCAATAAAAAAGAAAATAAATAATAAAAAAAACCTTTTTACCGTTTATTTTTGTAGGACCTTTAGGTTGTTGTCGTGAATCAAACTATTATCACATGAAAACAAACATTTCGGGTTTTGGCGCTTTGACTCTAATTCTTGGAAAGTCTCAAAGCAAACGTTTGCACTGTGTGGCTATCATTCTAATTAGAATTTCACTTCCCAAGCCCCTTCACGCCATGGTGATTTCTTGTTGCATGTGGTCGGTACCTCGGCCGCCTTTTTGCCCTTTAACTTCTGCCATCTCAGGAACAGTCTGTGATATCGCCCGAAAGAAAATAAGCTTATTACTAACTATAATATAATAATATTTCTGTTAAAGGCAGGAGCTAGGAGGAGGTCCACTGACATGTCCAACAGACAGAGAAGCCTTGGAACGAAACAAGGTAAACTACAGTTCTTCTGATCTTCCAGCAAAATGTAAATTTTTATTCAGGAGGAGAAAAAAGAAACGGATAGAGATGTTTCAATATATAGACACTTTTTTACTTTTTTTTTTTCACATTTCAGGACATTTTCCCGGACAAATCAACCGAAAGAAGGATTCTGTCACTAATTATCAAGTGTCCCAGTGAAGGTTGTGAATGGACCGGTGAGCTCCGGGAAAAAGAGGTAAGTATAGAAACTGATTAGTGCGTTCAATTAACCGTAGGCTGTCCCGCTTGCTGGCTCCCCTCTCTGAGGGTCCCCAATTAGGTTTTTAGGGATACGGGATTGCAAACATGCTCGGGAGGTGGGATGCCAAAAATAACCATCAGATTATGGGATTGAAAAACCCTATTGGGGACCCTCTCTGTTGATGGTTCAGGAATTCTTGGTTTGTAGACATGGTTCAGTATTAAAGGAATGATGCTATATATTTTTTTCGTGTAATTATTTTAACAGAAACACTTGGATTCTTGCCCTTTGAGTATGGTTTCTTGCACTAATAAAAAATGTGAAGTTAAAGTGGCTAGAAAAGATCTGGCTGAACACGTGACCAACACGTGCGTCTGGAAAATTTTAAAGTGTAGTCATTGTGAAGAGAATCATCCCAAGTGCCAGATGGAGGTAAAGGCAAATTAGTTTTTATTGCTAGTTTTTTAGAACTTTAACAACTTAAATTAAAACTAAAATTGACGCACGAAAAAATTAAACGATATATTTCCATTCCAGAACCTTAATTTCGCGTCTAATATTTCCATAATAGTATGATAGATTACTTTCTTTAGCGATTTCCTCTCAAAGATCTTTACTAGACCAGCTTACGTTTTTAGAGTGCTTTTTTTAAGCAACAGTTAAGTTAGGAATTATGAAAAAATGTCCAAGTTGAAAAACAAGGTTCGTAACTGCATTGTGCCTATTGTTGGCCATATTACAGTTACGGTAGTAGAGCACACTGTTGCGCATGAACCTCTAATTTACATTTGTTTATGTCACTGTTGAAGGGGCTTGATTGTGATGTTCAGTCCTAGTACTTGGTTCCTTAATTTTTGATTCTTAGTACCTTGTTTTCTTTTTTGAGTATTTAACGTCTTTTATCAAAATTCCGTTCATTCTCCACTATTTACCTCAGATTTTGACTTTTTTTCTTGGCAGGCACATCTAGAAAACTGTGAAGGTCTCTTAACTGGATGTCCAAACAACTGCGGGATTAAAATATTAAAGGAAAAGGTAAGACTGGTTGCGATGTGCTCTCAGACCATATACTAAAAAATGTATTGGTTTTGCCCACGATGCCACGAAGCATTTCAAGAACTCGTTTGAAAGTGTTCATGCGTTCCACATCGAACTGAACTTTGATGAGAGGGGAAAACCGGACTATCCAGAGAAAAACTTCTAACAGCAGAGAAAAACATAGCATCAAGCTCAAGCCATGGGAGGGTGGCACTCACTTCCCAACAAAGAATCCTGGGTTCGAATTCCGGAAGCGACGCCATGTTGAGTTTGTTGTATTTACTATATTTAAGTTAATATGAGTTCGTGTTTCGCCTTGTTCATCAAAGATTTTATAAAGATAGAACACAAAAAGCTGTGCTAATATAAATTTTGGTCAGTTGCCTATTGTGCGACGAAAGAAAGATTTTTGATAGCTTTTGATAGTTTTTTGAAACGAAGTAGGAAGAGGAAGAAAATAAAAGCCAACAATTTGGCTTCCTTTCCGCTGCTCGAAATTAAAGATGTTACAGATGAAATTCTTCTGTCAATGTTTTTGCCAGGTGTTGTGAAGTATTGTATGGTTAATGGAAATGGTTAAACCTTATTAATAACTAGGTTATCCTGCCTGTTTTCTTGGAAGGTCTCAGACCACGTTAAAAATACATGCCCGCTGACTGAGGTTCCCTGCCCATATAATTGGATGGGCTGTACATCCAAGGTAATTTGTATATGTAATAGGACTACATGCTGTCCAATTTGGAAATAATTGGATGAAAAAAATTCCGAGGACAGCCAAAATTGGACGAGGCCGTAGGCCGAGTCCAATTTGGCTGTCAGAGGAATTTTTTGAATCCAATTATTTCCAAATTGGACAAGCATGTAGTCCTCTTACTTATTAATTATATAGCTAGTGAGGAAATACAGCTTTGCAAGGAAAACTATGGGAACTGTCTCTGATAAAAAACAGACTGAAATCTTAATAATTTTTTTATTTTAATTCATTTTTAAATACATGCTGTAGTCCAAATAGAAATGAATTTCATTATCACAATTGAATTTAATAAATACAATAAATATAACAATACTGTAAAACTTCAAGGTCAAAAAATTTAGAATTCCATTATTTTGAAACTATCCAGTTTTCAATATCAAGAAATAAAAGTGTGTAAAGAAATAACACACACACAATAAAGATGGAAAAGATTAAGAAAAGAATGCAATTAACAAAGTGCAGAAAAAATAAAATTAATTATTTTAGTCTGTACAAAACATGCACACATTAAAAAAGTGCAAAACTACAATGAATACAAGAAAGGTGTAAATTTAAAGTTTTTGTACAGTCAGCAATAGCTAGTCCTCATCTGAGTCTGAGAGTACAGAAGCTCTGATCCTTTTCCATGTATGTGGTGGCTCTGTGCTTTGGTGAGTTGGCACTGGCATATTAGATAGACCTGGAAAGCCAGGAAATGCACCATAGAAATTCACTGGACCTGTAAAGTTGTTGATGGTACTGAAACTGTTGCTGGAAGAACTGGCTTGACGGGGGTAGTCTATCCTTATTGGGGCTGCTGTTAGCAGGTTGTTGTTGAATATCACTTGTTTGCTTGCATCCACTGATTATATTTGACAGTTCCCTTGCCTGATTCTCGTCATCTCCTTCATATGAATTAAGGCTGAGAATATTACGGTGTCCAGTAACATCAATAATCTTGTCCCTCGGGACACCAGCATTCTTTAGCTTTTGCACACAAGTTTTTCTGCTCGAATGATTGGTAATTTTCTTACCAGTGGCAGCAGTTAGACCAGACTTGACAGCCATGTCTTTCATAAGCTGTCCAATTTTGTGTTCACCCATTCGTTGTCTGCTAAACCATACTTGGCCCTTGGGTTTTGAAATAGTTGTCAAGTAGAATGGCCCATTGTCTCTCATTTCTGGTGGTCTTCTAGACAGCATTTCTTCGAAAAGCATTACAGGGCATCTTTCGCGGCCAGTCGAAAACATTTTGGGTTGTACAGCTCTGTGGGCGATCCGGAGACCTCCTTGCCTCGTTTTTGTAGGACCTTCTTTAAAAGTTATGTATTTGACAACGCTGTCAGGACTGGTTATGATGCTGAAATCTTCCACCGTCATTGAATAGTGCTCTTGTCTCCCTCGGAGGCCAAAGTGTTCAGTGGCATTTTTAAAGTTTACATTGACCAGAGCTTGAGCAGAATGTTTACCGAGCTGACCTGACTGCCAGAGGAATTCTTCGTCTTCTTCATTCAAAGCGTGAGATGCATTTTTTCGCTTTCCGTAACCCTTCACTCTCAATTCTCTTGCTTTCGCCTCAAGTTGTTGCCTTGACTTTTCAAATTCGCGGTCTCACAAGATGCTGTGTTTTTTGCCAGCGTTTTTTAAATGGCGGTCCAACGCGCTCTGCATCACTGCCAGACTTTCTGGTTCATATTCGCCGCCGTCTTTTTTTCGAATTTCGGCAAAGAAGCGGCAGAGAATTGCATCTGGCTCTTCTGGAGGGATATCTTCAAAACGTCTCGCTTCGTTACGCTGGAGTTTCCACTCGTTGAAAACGTTCAGCCACGTTTTTGTGCTCTTGGCGGTGTTTGAGTTTTCGTTTCTGCTTCTAAGAGTATTAATTTCCTCTTCCTGCAACCATGGAAATCTCTCATTTGTGTTAGAACTGCTAAAGATGGCAAAATTTGGCAAATTTTCTTCACTGAATTCCTCCATGTTGTCAACAACAATGGCGACCTGTGCGGCTTTTAGTGCTGACGTTTGCTCACTGCTGATTGGTTGGTTTCACAATCCATTGTTTTTTCTCGGATTTCATTGGCCGAAACAAACTGTCCTATTTTTTCCCAAATAGGACAGTTTCTGCATTTTTTTACTCAAATTCCATATTGAAAACTGTCCAAATTAAATCCCAAATTGGACAGTTCTGAGAAATTAAAGGATAATAGCCGTGCTGACAATACTGGATTAACTGACTGCTATATAATTATGATTATTAAAATTGAGAAGTTTGGTTGTGGAATTTTAGAATATACTAGCGCAGGTAGGAACAGGGAAATCATGTAGCATAATGGCTCACGTCAATACCTAAAATCTCAAAGACAATAGGGCATTTCCGAGGTTTAAGAACTCTCACTTTCGAAACAAGGCTAAATACATAACCTTTTTTGTGAAAATGAGTTTTATTTGCTTTGAGAATAAAAATTCCTTTTAATATCAATAGATTGGCTTTTAGCCTCGCTTTGAAACAGAGGTTTTGGGGAACTCGGAATTGGCCATTACTGTTAATTCTTTCAGACTGAAAAGGTGCATGACGCTTCCACGTGAAAGTAGCATTGGTTTCCCTCATACTTATCCGCTGCATAGTGATTTGTTCGGTGGATTAATACACCATCCAGCTTTTAAAAAAACTGGTGCTGGACCAAAGAGCGCGGGGAAAATCACTTAGTTACAGTCGACTCCCGATAACTCGAACTCTCGCTATCTCGAACCTCGCGCTAACTCGAACTAAAATCGATTTTCCCTGGATTTCCTTCTTGCACTTACTGTAATTTTACCCTTGGTAACTAGAACCCTCGTTAACTCAAACCTAGAAAGACTGAACCTCCCGCTAACTCGAAATAATTTTTGTTTCCCTTCAGGTCACTTTTATATAATTTTACCCCCAAAAACTCGAACCATGTCTTAAACGCGCGTAGGAGTTTATCCTGGCGCTTGACAAATCGAAAAATAAAATCAAGCTTTGTTGTTTAATTTCTTTTTCAAAATATCATTATATGTCTTGTCGTACCCTGAAGTAAACTTTGTATGGTGGGCCTTGAATTGCTTCCCCATCCTATTTCCTTATTTTCGGTTATTTGCTTCAAGCTCCCGATAACGCGAACTTTTTTCTATTTCCTTAAAAGTTCGAGTTATCGGTAGTCGAGAGTATTCCTTTTTTGAGGAAACTCAAAAAAAACAAACAGAGTGCTTGTAAACGGAGAACAACGAATTTTTCCTTTTCATGTCATTTCTTTGAAGCTTGGATAGAATTGGACGAATTGCAATGATCGCCATTAAGTTAAACGAACACTGGAGTTCACTTAGACAGCAAAACAGTGGTTTTTTTCTCAAAATCAGGAAAGAAATCGGTAAAGCGTGGCGTAAGAGTCTTACGCGCGCGAAGCTCGCGAGCCTCACCCGCCCGTAGGGCTCTTATTCTCTCTGTTTTCAGCCTCGTTCCAGATCTTTTGTTTGACTGTTCGCGCGTACTTGAATACGCAAAAATACGGACTGTTTTGCAGTCTAGAGTTCACTTTAATACAGCCAAACCTCGTTTTACGGACGACCGCTTAATACGGACACCTCATTATTACTCATTACTGCTTTGTCCCTGGGGAAAGAAAACGGCAGACGTTTCTCCTCGCTCATCGCCACTGAGGGACGTTTAGCGAGGAGGAAAGGTCCCTCGGCGGCGATGAGCGAGAAGAAACTTCTGCCATTCGCAGGCTAAAGAAAGCCCTTACATTTTCTCTAAATTCAACCCGCTTAATGCGGACTCCGCGTTAATACAGACAATTTTTATGGCCGCCTCAGTGTCCTAATTAACGGGCTTTGACTGATGTACAGTAATTGACGTGTTCGATCATGTCGTCACCATCGCGGTTGTTTAAGCCAAAAGCATCTAAAACTTGCCATGTGAGTGCTTGGTAGTATATTGCGTAAAGCCCCATGGAAACGGACGCAACATTGTTGGCCAACAATTCCCAACATTGTTGGATGTTACATGTTGCGTCTGTGTGCACGCGCTGTTGCATGTTGTTGGAGTTGTTGCGCAAAATTTGAAACCGGTCAAACTTTTGAGCCAAAAAGTCCTCACGTCGGCGTGATCACAAAGCGTAGCTTAACAATGTTGCATCCGTTTGCACAGCTCTAAGAGACAGCAACGCAATAACTTCGCGTGGTAGACCAACACGCGTGATGAGCCAACATCGTTGGAAATTGTTGCATCCGTTTGCACACCACTGCTTAGGCGGACGCAACAACTCCGAACATTGTTGGCCTAACAATTTTGGGAGATTTTGCGTCCCATGTTTGCACATAGCTTAACGTATTAAACAATTTAAAGGGTTCATATGGGAATAGGATATGATTAAGAACAGGATCAGGATTTGCACGCTTCGAAAAAAACAAAAAAACACGAAAGGACACAAAATATAGCAGAAGTAAGTTTATAGTACAGTCAAACCCTGTTAATACGCAGACTGAGGGAGTTCTAGAAAGTGTCCGTGCGTGTTAAAGAGGGGCTGTATTAAGCGGGTTAAATTTAGAGAAATGTAACGGTTTTCTTTCCCCTGGGACAAAGCAAACTGCCCTTAATAATGAGGCGTTCATATTAAGAGGGTGTCTAAAAAACGGGGTTTGACAGTATTTCTTTTCTCCATAAAATTTAATTATAAGCTAATGTTAGGCGATTTTCAGTTCTTATTTTTTCTATATGAGCCTTAAACAAATGATCATTGCGTTACGATGTATCTATTATATAAACCGCTCACATAGTGACGGGTAAGACCCCTGTGCTAAAAGCTGCTAAAGGTATCGTTAATGACCAAAGTAGAAGATACGTTGGAAAAATAATCTAAAAAATTTTTTTAAAAACTGACATAAAGTAAATTGTATAAAAACCAGGCAAGAAAGGCCTATTTTATGCTGATATTTTATTACAGGTTCAGAGAAAAGTGCTTGAATCACATCTCCAGTGTGAGACCGGCCATCATCTTATTTTGAGTTGTTGTAAGTTAAACGGCACTCAAGATGAAGTGAGAAAACTTCAAACAGAAGTGAGGGAACTTCGGGAAAGAGAAGACATTCGCCACAATGAAATTGAAGAAAGAGATCAGGCCCGCCAAAATCATTCGGAAGAAAGAGTACAAGGCCTTCAAAATCGTTTTGAAGAAAGAGTGCAGGCCCTTCAAAATCATTTTGAAAAGAGAGTTAACGTGCTAACAGATATCAACCATAAATTAAAGGGTGATCTGAATACCACTCGCATGGCACTCTTTTTTTGCTCTGCCGTTCTTATCGTTATTATTGCTGTGTTGCTTGGCAGTTTGGAAAAACGCGAAGAGCAAATTAATGACGTGCAAAACAAGCTTACAAGGAAAGTGGGTGAAGTGGAAAAGATTCTGGAATTTAAAGTGACTGATGTACGTGGACAGCTGGTGAACGATATGAATGAAGTTAAGAAAAGTCTGGAAGTTAAAATGGAAGATCTTGAAGAGAGGGTAAGTAATGCATGTAAAGAAAATAACTAGCTATAGAAAATAACTTGATGAAGATTATACGACAGATCAGAAACTAATTTAAGAAACGATACTAAATACGAATGAACTTCAAAGCAAAGAAAGAAGGCTTGTAAAACATCCTCACACAAAACTGGTGCAAAACATGTTTTGTATTAATTTTTTGTAGGTATGTGTGGTTTCCTACGATTTTGTACAAAAGAGTCACGTTTTGCAATTCTTTTTTCTCTAAACATTGCTGCAACGTATGATGAATAAAAATGAAAATGTTTAGGTCATTACAGTCTAAAACATGGACTACTGCGGGATAGTAGATTAAACCTGACCAGGTGACATCCCGCCAAACGGAAATAACGGCAAAAAAAGAATAAATATATTTTAAACTTGTTAAGACTTTAGCCTCGGAATATATGGATACAGCTATTTTTGTTTACTGGGGCTCCACTGACTTGTGCACGCTGTGCGGTGAAGACAATATTTTCCATTCTAGCGAGCCGTCATACAACAGTTTCCCAGTGATACGTGTACCCCAGGGGGAGAGGGGTTTACTTTAGAAATTTTTGGGTGGGGCTGTGCCGCTGCGACCCTGGAACCCTCAGAATATACCAGACTTGGTGCAGCTGAATTTTGTCAACCTATAGTAGACTTGACTCCCAAAATTCTTCCCTATCTTAGAGTCCATCTTTCAACGCCCTTAATATTTGCTATTAAACTAAGTTGCTGGTAAATTTAAATTTGCGATTTCATTTTGCAAGTGTGAAATCCCAGTGTTTCTAGTCCAATTGATCAGTTTTCCGAAAATTATTCTTGACCCAAACTTCATGATCTCTATCCCAGACGAAACTTCTTGAAGACCACACCCTTCACAGCGGCACATACCTTTATAGCCCTAGCCTGTTCTAGGCTCCGAGATGGTTGCGTCCGCTGAACTGAGAAAGTGCGAACACTTTCGCGTCTTGCCCACTATCTGAGAGCCTGCAACAGGCTAATATAGCCCATAATTAGACAGTAACCCTTAGGACGTATACACTTGTATCACGTGATGTACACCTTTTACAAGCAATCCGTTAGATTATATTATTATTAATACTTTTAATAAAAGACATCTGTGATAGACTAAGGGGAAAGAACATCTGGTAAGTGTATCCTTAATAACCAGAGTAGTCAATGTCTCTCGAGCTGGTTGCTTCCATGTTCAAAATGTATGCAATTACAGCGACAAAAGTACGTAACATGTCAATTACTTATACGCGTTCTTGAATCCTAACGTGATTCATTCTTGGGTATCAAAAAGTAAAAAGCAAGGCACATTAGGTAGTCGTATGTTTTTATGGGGTGGGGCGTGCGCACCTTTGTGAACCTTCTCCTAGATCCGCCTCTGTTAAAGGAGGTTCACGCGTATATTCCTCAGTACTGAAAAGGTCTTTGGGGCCTGGCCTGGAACGTTATTAAGAATTTATTCGGAGCCATTATGTAGACATTTAGGGACGGAGATGTAAATTCTTTTTTTACATTAAAGATGTTCTGTTTCTATACTTCAGATTGAGAGAAGGGAGGGTGAAAGGTATCCTAAAGAACACTGTGATTTGTTTACATGGAAGATAACCAACTTTGGTGAAGCCTTCAGAAAAGCTAAAAGTGGATTATGCAATAGTGTAGACAGTCCTCCATTTTACGCTTGTGGATATAAATTCAAGGTAGAACTGAATCCAAACGGCTGGAAAAGTGGAAAACACACTCACCTGTCGATATACATAATAATAATGAAAGGTAAAAACGATGCATTTTTAACCTGGCCTTTCCAGAAAAAGGTGCAGGTTACGCTGATTGATCAACAAGAAAATGCAAACAACAGGAAGGACATTGTTACGTCCCTCAGGCCACTCAATGATCCTGAATTCTTTGGGAAGCCGGTGAATGATGAAAACCGTGGGTGTGGCTTTCCTCAATTTGTGTCCCACGAAAACCTACTGGAAAGGCGCTACGTTGTGGACGATGCTGTTTTTTTTCAGGTTCACATCATGTCATCATGGTTGTGACTTTCAAAATAAAATCCGTACTCGTAAAACCTTATTACCTTTCATAATGCACTTTTATGCATCGGTTTTGATAATAATGTTTTGTTGAAAAAAAACTTACTGTATCAGCTTCCTTGAACCTCCAGGGGGTACTCCCTATAATGGCCTACATGGGGTGGCTCTCCGCCCTAATAAGGGTGACGTTAACTTCCGGCTCTCCGAAGGTACTATAAAAAAAAATTATCAAGAGTAGGGATTTCCCTAGTTGAAGTATATGAAGGGGTAGGGATATCTGTCATTAAGGTCTGTAAAAAGGCCCAAAAGGCGGGTCTGAACGGAGGTACCTCGATAACATTAAACACTTTTTTTTGGCTCTGTATACGGGAGGGGGGGGGAGGAGTTGGGGGGGGGGGTGTCTCCAAGGAAATCAGTGGTTCAGTCCTCCTGGCTGTATCACGTCTCGCGTCAGTGACTTTCAAAATAGCGAGCAAAGTGTTCATCGAAGAGACGGATAAAAATTTCGAATTTATCAGGGAAATATGCATTCTTGGATTTGGCGATATGATGATCCCTATTGTCATAGAAAACCAGACTTTTGTACTTTTTTGGAATGAAAGGTCCAGTGGGGTAAAGAATTTTAAAGATTCCTTTCTATCGTTCAGCAAAATTTCTGAGCATATATTCTTATCGACCGGTCACACTTTCTTATCGGCAGGTGCACAGCAGCATTGAGTAATTTAGACACAGCAATAGGAGGTTCATCAAAGGATATACTAGGCTTTAAGTGTGCGTATTTTTAGCTTTTCAGAGCCAGTGGATCCCCATATCAATCCTTTTAAAATTTGCGAGGCAAACCTTTTGCGTTTACTCACGACCTTTCATACATCTTCCCTTTTTTCTTTGCTCACGTTAAATAATAATTGGGCACCAAAGTGAAAATCCACTCTTAATTTCTCTTGCATATTTGTATAATTCTTCAAAGTAATAAAGTTGCTGCTGAGGTTGTATCCAGTTGGATCGAACTGACTACGAACAGTTTCACAGTACAACAACAACAACATGATAAGCTTTATTTGCATTACTATAGAGTGTTTTCACATGACGTCACGACGGCCATATTGGTGTCCCAAAACAATGAAACGGCGGCCATGTTGGTGTCCCAAACTAATCCTTTGGGAGTTGAACTCTTTTCTTACGCAAACACATTCTTTTGTTCCAATGAATTCGCATAGATGCTGGCCACGTGGGTGAAAACACTCTATATATTACAAAATTACAAGTAATACTAATAATTAATAGGGATAATAAGCCAATTAAAAAAACAACAAAAAACTACGGACAATTCAACTCAATACAGCCACCCCGCACCCGTGAAAAAGTCCTGCCGTATGCACCGCGCTATCCCTTTGGTGTCCGTATTAAAGATGATTGACTGGCTTAGAAATTCTGTTATGTGTATTCCAGCATGATAGTAGTACCCGGAACGCATGTTTATTGATCAGATTACTTTTTATCTTGCCCAACAAATCAGTACTAAAGGTTTTCAGCCTTATTAACAAGTTTCTGTAACAAACTCCTTACAGTCATGTTGAATATTCTCACTTGTTACTATTTTCATTGTAATTTTCTGTTTTAATTGTTTAATTTAATACGAGGGTCTCGTTTACTGTAAACATCTCAATTTAATTTCCTCTTATGATTGCGTCGCGCGCGATTTCCTCTGTTGATGCTGCGTTTAAAATGGTTACTCTGTTGCCAGAACTCAGATTATTCACCATTTCTTGCTACCCATCCCACAGGGCCCAGACGAGTTTCGTGTGAATAAATGAATTACTTATTTCAAGTCTCACCTTGAAAAATGTCTATGCCTGTCGCTCAGCACGATTAATTAGCCCAATGGGATCTTTATGAATCTACTGTAAACGATTTCTTCGCTTCTCATCTTTGTTGTTCGCCATTTTGAAAATCAATAACCGCAAGCCATATCCTCGCTGGCGCACAGCACGTCGCCCGAAGGGCGACCGACGCACGAAGTGTCGAGTAAAAAAATGGGCAAGGGAGGAAACTTGTACCACGTGACTTATACCGTAAGCCGATCTTGCGAGCCCTCGGTCTCTTGGTTTGCGGTCTATAGAATGTGTAACGAAACTGTAACGCGATCAAAATAACCCATTTTTTCAGAGGTTTTCGACGGATTTTGACGTTCTAACGACAAACACATCTCCTCTGGACCCTGTGCCCATCCACCCTCTTGTTGAAGGTCGAAAAATGTGGAAACTTGTACAACATGTGGAAACCTGCAGAAGTCACATAAAAACGATTCATCTCAACAAACATCAGAAAATCAGGAGACAGTTCAAGTTCCACACCACTGACCATTTCAAATACCTTAATCTCACGTAATAAATATCAACTGCATGAATTTGGTCGAAAACACGAGGAACAAGCTGAAAACCGTTGAACAAAGATAGAAGCAACATTTCCTGGAAATCTACCACGAAAGGTCAGGCCGACATTGTATCTTCAAACTTTGAACAAAATCTTAAGTGTGAACAGGCTTATACCTATACCACGCAGGGGCGTAGCAAGTCATTTTTTCCTTCTAAGCCTGAGTTAAGGAAGCCTTGAAAGGGTGGGGGGCGCGTGGGAGTGTTAAGTAAATAAAGAACCATTCAAATGCTTTGTTAAGTACATCTTTGTTAAGTACATTTTAACCCGCATTGCTCTTTCATTGCTCGCGTTTTTATTGTCTTACATTCTATTCATTTGTGAAAACTTTGAACCTAGGAGTCACTGTCAACAAATTTTCTATTGGCAGGACTACGCTCACCCCGACGATCATACCCCACCAACTTATTCTATTCATTTGTTCATTCTCAATTTCCTCTAGCCATTGGTCAGACTGCCAATTATTTGAAAAATGTAAGTGAATCACTTCTCTACCAGAAAAACTAACTCAAAAGCTTCCTGAGGCCGCCATTAGCCCCCATTACAGAAAAGAACCGACAAACTCCAATTGTTTTTTTCCAAATTATTGAGAGGTCAAACTAAAATCAAGTAATCACGACAGTTAAATCAACGAAGATTTAAGTGATTTAAATTTTCACAGCAATCTAGTCTTAAGCAAGGCATAAAAAGCTATTTTTAACTGATTACGAGATTGAACATTGCCATTGATTCACTAGATTAGACATGTATCCGCCAAACCACCATTGGGTCGTCGCCTCGGTTCCTGCGGCTGCTGCGATACATCGGAATCTGTTGTTGACTTTGTCGTAGAAACCAAAGTTGTCTTCACTTGATACAGCCCCTACAACAGGTACGAAAGTACAGCCAGTGGCACCGCTATCGATGTGAATGATCCAAGTGTTAGATGCCTGCCAAAACTTAGCTGTGGCACCGGCACCTCCAGCCACGTGTCCACGGATGTTCACATACTCTACTGGTTTGCACTGGCCTGAACCAACAAAATTCATGATGTCGAAACTACTGAACTTGCCTCTCAAGTAATCTCTGTAGTAGATCGATTTCCGGAGGTTTTGGAAATCCGGTCGATTGAAACTGCATGTTGCACGCCAGTGAGTTGAATGGCTTCGGACACTTTTCATTCGAGCAAGAGTCTGGCGGTACGCATCCCAGTTTGGATTGTTTTGATTGATTGGTGCATCTTGTGAAAAAGCCTTCGTTTTAAAACTTGGTAAATTCTTTGATCCTATAGGTTCCATGACATCACCAGTGTCCAAGCTGCATTCGGTTCCGATGAGAGGTCGCAGTAAGTCATAAAGCGCTTATCGTTATTGTCAAAAAGCCAGTAATAGCCGTTGCTCGTCACACCATGTTGAAGGTAGTCAAGACATGCCCGGGGTATGAAGGCATTCGTTTTCACATAGATGTCATTTAAAGTCTACAATTTCATAAGAAGATATTGAATGAATAAATTAGCTTAAGTCTTACCAGTTCTTTTGACAAAAGTTCTTGCAGTTTTGGGCACAGGAAAAAGAAGTCATTTTTTTCGTCTTCGCGCTTTCTCAATTCAGCGGGCCCGACTCTCTTGGAGCCTGGAACAGGCTATGGTGGATTGGCTATTATGGCGATTCGGGTTGCATTTTTATAAGAGTCACTAGAATGGAATGGATTTGGGGTATGTAAGGATTTAAGAATAGAAAGATTTACACCACATTAAAAGGGCGAAAGACTGACTTGTTATTGTCAGTAGTTTCCCCTTGAGTACTCAAAAGATGTAAAAAACGTGAAAACGCAGTAACTTTAAGAAATTTTTGTTGAGACTTTCAAAATTCAATCTGGCGGACCGTGTAATTATAACTAACTCAATGAGAATGCGCATGTAATGACTGTGCCCCTTTAACAAAGGTGCCAGTTCATTTCAGGATGGCCAAGTTAAAAGGCTTTACAACGTAGATGCATAAACAGAAAGTAAGTTGGTATGGCGAAAACGGTTTTTTTTCCCAAAGAGACGAAGGCGGGGTCTTTAATATGGCCCCAAAGTAGACTTTAATGGGATACATCCCCCTCCCCCCTGGGAACGTACATGGACCGTTCGAAGTTACGCTAATGTAATCGCGACAAAGTGTGAGCACATACATACTCTTTTTTTGGAGAAATTGTAACATGTTATTTTTGAAATAACAATTCGAAAGAATCAGTCTTTGAATCTTTGAATAAGCTACGTTAGCAACAGTCAGTTCCCATTAATACCAGTAATATTACATCTTACTGTAAACTGTTGGGTTCAGTCGTTGCAGGATTTTATGAATCATTAAGACTAAACGTAACTTTCTATATGAATCATTTCTGTTAATTCTTGCAAAAAGGGAAATCCTTTTTAATGTCGCAACTTTCGACGTGTCGTTATTTTCGAGGGGTCGCTTCTCTCGAAGGGTCGCTACTTTGGAGGGTCTCTACTTTCAATGGGTCGTTACTTTCGGAACTTTACGGTATATTGTATGCGATAAAGGGTATGCTCCACTTAGCAAGATACACCAGGTGTCTCCGGAATTCATTGCGGTTTTCGACCCAAATTCGACTTTTAAGTGTGAATTTCAGTTTCACGTACAGGGAAGTAACAAATTCCAATAATTTTTTAGTCTACCGCACACTGGCCACAAAAATGACGCAATGCAAGAGCCTAATCAGTCAGACTAAATTACTCAACCGAAGGTGTCAAAGGTTGTTGAATCAGGCAAGGGGAAAATAAACTGAGAGCGACATAGTGCACGTAGCCTGTGTATTTTTTTGAAGAGAGAGGAGAGGGCGGCTGTACACATGCTAAGTTCACGCAGTACTCAAGCTAGATACGAGTAGACATTTTTTTACAAAAAATAATCCTGTTTAATGGTAGTACACATCTTTTAAAATGCAATTTGAGACTGAGTGTTTGTTCTATGATGCTTGGCATGTCCAAGTTTGCTTCGAAGTGAATTGTGAATTAGAGGGACAAACGTTTTGTAATTCTACCCCCGAATAACAACTTTTTACTAAGTAACGGAACATCGCCCAAAAAGAGTCTTGATTGTGTACTAGCTATAGTAAAAAAGGAAAATACAAATTCGTTTTAGCAGTTCTGGAAGGATTCTTAATCACAGAACCTTACCTTTGAATTTTTTTCAGGACGGTCCTCATAGGGCTCAAAACCCAGCCATTGACTTCCTACCTGAGTTCCACCAACAAAACAAAGCAACAGAAAAGCTACCTGAGAATTCTTCTGGTATGGGACTGGTAAAATCAGTATAAAAGAACTTGCAATGCCGCTTCACGGGAGGAGACTCGTCTTTTTCCAGAAATGGGACTTCTGCTTCTACTTGCAGGGTGCGTAGGATAAAGTAAATAAAGTTTAAGTCTCTGTTTGGAGAAGCACGTACACAAACAAAAAATACTAATTTATTTCCGTATAAGGAGACAATAGACTACGAAGACGCACTTATACAAAATATACCGTCAATCACAAAAATACGAGCTTTGGCACATACCCAAGAGGCACATACCTCTGTTTGCAATGCGCAAGCGGGAATACAGCGTGTACGTGTATGCGGGTGTTTGGCAGGAGGGGTGATGGGTGGGGGTGGGGGGAAGGGGTCAGGAGAGGACAGTTCTCTCAGTCACAGCGAATACTTTAAAATTTAAAAGCCTTGTCTCATAAGAAGAGTAGATAAATATTTCTTAGTCTGCATAAGAAACGTTACTTAATCCCGTCTTGGGAGGACTGAGTCAATGTCGCACGTACAGGGCGAGAGAAGGGCTCGAACCACGAGGCAAAGGAGTCCACGACACAGGCAGGCAAGCGGTTTTCCTGCAAAGTTTTGAACTTTTGATTTGTTAGAGAGAAGACCTTGAAAAGTTGTAGTCAATGTTTATTTATTTTCCTTGTTGAACGGCAAGTCCTGTTTTAGTTTCTCTGGAAGTTACACGCTAGGGGGACCAAAAGCCCCCCACGGGTTAGGGGCATGGAGACGTTTGACATTTCAGACTACTGCGTTTAGACGAGTCCAGGAATTCTAGGCTACTTTGGTTAATTTTCCATCTTTTGTAGGTAAATTTTTCCATTTTCCTCTGGTAATGTGCTTTAATGTTATTTACTAGAGCCAAAAAAATAAAAAGTTTAATCTAAAATAATTATAATGCTGAAGAATATTCGTAAGATATTGCACAAGAAAAATGACTGATTTAAAAATTAGTGTGCATCAACTGCAGACTGACCGTGGCAGGGTACAACTGCTCCGAAAATACTTAGTTAAGAATAAAATTCGGTTCAAATTCGTGACGGAAAATGAAATTGTTCGAAAGCTAGTAGTAAGCATATCGTCAGAAAACAAAAGATAAAAAAATCTAATATGGTCTTTAATTCGGTTTTAATTTCTTCACAAATTATTTACTTAGAATACATGTTTGTTAACTTCGGTATGTATTAAATCGTCAAAAGCTTCAGCTACCATCCAGACATCCTTACAAATCTGAGGTCTGCTGATCATCCATGTGAAATTACATTTTCTCGTCCGTCGGCGGAAATGATTTGTTTAGTTGAAGGCTTCGAGGGTGTAAATCTTGGGAGGGGAAAAGTTGATGATGACGAAACATGAAAATCCAGCCCTTAATTTATCAAGTGCAAGCCCCATTTGCTGCCAGAAACGAACTGACCGATTCTGCCTGTAATCCACCAACGTATTTTTCCCCCTATACCATGATCCAAGACAGGAACCAGATTTTTGGTGAACAGAGAAGGTACAGGGAAAATATGAGGATTAATTGCGATATGCCTCTCCTGCTTCGATCGTCAATGTACGTGATTTCCCATTGTGATTTTTTCACTGCTGTCTATTGCTGGCTTGGTTTTAGCGATTTTTACATCGTTAAATGCGACCACAACTCAGACCAGATCTGTGAGACACGTTATCTGCAGCATCCACTAATGCTTTGCTACCTTTTACTTGCAACCTGTCTGTTTGTTCTTAAAAGAAAAAATCTAGCACTGGCATTGCAAGTGGGGCTCACGCACAAGCATCTCTTTCAGAAACTGAACCTCAGGTAGGACTGTATTACCCGGATATTTCAGTCTGTCTTAGGTCGTGTTGAACGTATTTTAGTATTTAAACGGTAGATATAGCCATATTTTTATCCCCTTAAATTTTTTATCTGTTCGGATTTCCTAGCTGAAAGTCTAGTGATCTGAAAATTATAGGGATCAGAACTTACCTTTTCGAAAATTTCAGCCAGAAAAAAGGCTCCCGAAAATTCTAGGTGACCTTTTTAGGGTAAAAATCCGTTAAAAATGGGCAATTATACCATTTTTAGGGGGGTCGTTCACTTCTATCTGGGAAACGCGAGAATAACTGGGAAAAACTGCCTTATTGCAATGGCGGCGTAACCTGAGGAAGCTAGTTTTTCTTTGTCCTCCCGGGTAGCCTAGAAATTCAAATCATGTTTGAATACGCAGCGTCTACGTCTTCCGTACAAGCCTCAGATAGCTCAAATTACGCCCCCTTTCCAAAAAAGTGCACAACTTCGAATTCCTCCCCCCCAAACTTAACTGACACCACGCCTTGTCTTCCTTCTAAACCAGAAGGTATTCATAACCGTGAAAAATGAACCATTAGGGGACATCACGCGATCGCATGTTAAGGACGTGGGCGAATAACAATACTAAACAATTATCCACCGAAGTGGTGGTGACTTGTACAAGATAATAACAGCCGAGCTTAACAGCCAATCATAAGCTCAAGGCTTAATCACTTACCCCCTTCCCATTTTTGAAGGAGAAAGCCCTGGGACGAGGCTGAACTAATCAGAGCGGACGAGAGCGGACAAAACCTAGTTACAAGAGAATGTGTTGTAGGTTTCGTTCAATTGAAACAAAGACGAGTTTCAATTTGAGGCTGAAATGAAATAGAAGAAAGAACGAATGAATGAATGAACTAAGTGTCCTCCTCCATTTACAAATCGATCAGAGGGAAACTACTGCGAACACGACTGAAAAAACTGCGCTTAGCGCGGTCTTAAAGTGACAATCTTATTGCAGGACTGCGATGTAAAATCTGGTTGAATATGCAAAGAGACAACTAGAGAGACTGAAAAAGGCGCAGATGAAGTTAAAATTTCAAAGAAACGATAAAGAGGGCGTGACAACTAGAGATTTACGCAATGATACTATGCGGAAGGAAGAAATCATCTGGTCGCTATGCAAACAGGAAAAACGAATAGTGAAAAAAGAGCGCTGGAGCTCTTTAAAGTCCTGTCCTAACAACCAGTAACTGGATTTTTCGTGTTCAAGAGTCCCGAGTTCAGCGAAGCTAGTGAACAGTCAATTGGGTTGCCTCCTGCTCTCTTCTCTTTATTTGATAATTCAGGAGGAGACGAATAAAACAATGGAAATCATTACCCTTAGGGTAGATTGGATATCGGATCTTGATATTACCATTTTTCGAATTTTGCTTTTCCTTTCCTTTTTATTTCTTCAAAAATTATAGTTCATTTGAGACGCTATATCAAACACGACCATCCAGTTTTTCATCCCGCCGATATCCAGACATCGATATTAACTGCTTCTCGTTTTTCAACCCAACTTCTCGGTGTCTTGATATCATAAAATGAACAGAGTCGAAACTAGTATCCGACAACCAAGTCGAACTCAGTCACCCACTCAAAAAATTTGCTGGTGGAAAATTGATTCATGATCATTCAGGTATACACCCAACGATTATTTTCTATGAAATATCTGTTCGGAGAAGCAAATACCCCAGAATAATTTTGAACGGTTTTTAAGCCATAGTTCGCTTCTCTTCATTTAATAATTCAGGAAGAGACGAATAGAAACAATGGAAATCACTTACCCTTAGGGTAGATTGGATATCCAATATCCCATCTTGATATTACCATTTTGCGAATTTTGCTTTTCCTTTCCTTTTTATTTCTTCAAAAATTGTAATTCATTTGAGACGCTATATCAAACACGGCCACTCAGTTTTTCAACCGGCCGATATCGAGACATCGACATTAGCTGCGTCTCGTTTTTCAACCCAACTTCTCGGTGTCTCGATATCATAAAATGAACAGTGTCGAAACTAGTATCCGACAAACAAGTCGAACTCAGAGAAGGGGAGAAACGTTTCATATGAAAGCTGCATCGATCCAATGTGACGGGACATTATTCAGGTTACAAGACCCTTTCGTTAATTTCCAGGGAGGAAAACCCTTCGAGAACCACCGACCAAGAAACAAAGAGAAAGATGATCGTAAGAACCGCTGTAAGTTAGCCTAGTTTGTACCCGTAGCCATATGACCCAATAGATTGTCATTCACATTCAGTCGTTAAGTGTCTGAAGTGTGTCATAGATATAGGTGCTCGGATATAAGTTTCAGTTAATTAACAATATTAATGAATGATGGTTAGTATCTTACAAAGAATTATGGAGATCGAGGAGGGTGTTATCCGTCGAGGCCGTAGGCCGAGGCGGATAACACCCTCCGAGATCTCCATAATTCTTCATATGATACGAAAGCCGAATTCAATAATTGTTTTATTATTCATTCGAAATAATTCCTAGTTTAAAAACATGGCTAAAACATGCTTACCTCTATCAATCCATTGATGTTAAGTTCATCTTCGATAGTGCACGTTTAGGGTTGTACAGCTCCGCAAATATTCTCCAAATAGCAGCTGTTGCCCTTCGAGTTGTCTTCTTGCTGTTCTTGCCGTGTTTTTAGCTATTTGTTCGCCTTGTTCTTACTCTTGAAACGAGTGAAATGTCCGCCATTTTTCAATTTCACGACCAAAACAACTCAACCTCGTCCCCAGGTCTTCTCGGTTAACGGTGCCTTAACCTGCAAGAAGGCTGCATTTTTGATGTCGTTTTCTCGCTAAACACAAAATTCTTCCAAATTTGGACATCAGGAACTGGTCATGGTGAATTAAACGTGTGCTTTTAGCCAATCAGAATCGGAGAAATATTTTGAATGAATAATAATAGATAATTATTGAGTCACCTCTCAGCCGGTTTCTAGCATTTCTTATCAATGGAATTAATTCTTTGTATCTTAGCCTCATCTATCACTTATTATAAGATTCTTCAGTAGCTGACAGTTAAAGTAGTTAAAATTTTACTCATTTTCAGCTTTCCGTCAAACACCGTCGAAAGCGTCTTATTATTATATCGCGGGCGACAGAGTTCTGTGAAAATTGCTAGACTAAAATCTGATAACCAATCTCTGAAGTTTAGTAGTGGCTGTCTGGCAAATCGTAAACTTCTTCTTAGCCTCAGTGATGACATTACATTGCTATAATCTGAGAAATCAATACGATTTACGGAGATATTTTTCAACGGGTATTTGAAGAGGAAAGAATGCATTGACACCTGAAGCTACCCAGGGAATCAAATTCACATTTCAAAGTAGGCACCGGCTATAAAGAGCAAGTAGTATAACATTGAAAATTAGTCAGTGATGTTTACTTTGGCCAACCCCATGTAAATTTACATGACAGCATGAGAAAAGATGTTAAAATCCGTTTTATCTTAGCATAATAATTACAGAAAAATTGGTTAAGTCAGAAGAGTATAAATAGCCTATTTTAGTATGAATTAAAGTTTGATGATGCAAACCTACACCCTTTTATGTAGTTTCAAGTTGCAACTCTGGAACCCTCTATCTGGCGTAGGTATTTAGCTTCGTCTCGTTCTCTCTCTGATTGATTGTGCTGAGAAGCTGTCGTTCCCACAACACTGATTGTTTAAGGAATTATAGTCCATCACTTTTGTGCTTTGGTTTGTTAAACTGTGGTAAGTTTCTTTTTTTGTTGTGTTGTAGATTGTTGGTTCTAAAACTGGGCGAGCTTTTCGAGTTTGTTGGTTCACCAAAAGCCTTTTCAGATACGTAACACTCGAATCAATAAAATTGCTATATAGTGAAAAAACGTCTTTTTTAAAACGGAAATATTGGCATTCTTGAAATACCATGCTTTAAAAACATGGTTAAACCAGGCTTTTGGCGCACGGGTAAGGTCAAAAGATTGAGAAAATTTGGCATCTTAACGCGTCTATAAGTTGGTAAAATAGACAAAACTAACACAAAAACAAGAGAAAATCACGTGACAATTATAAAAGTTTCGAGTCACACTGTTTGGTATCTTCCGAGAACTGATGAGAGAACTACAATCACGGACAAAACTACTTGAGAAAGTTTTCCCCATCATGTCCACTTTCCTACGCAACAAAACTATTTCCAAAACGACGCCTTTGCGGAAAGAAAACCCCTTCCCCCAATTCAATTTTGCTTCCCCAGCCTCCTCCTCAGGCGCTTCGTTTTTCGCATGGAAGAGGCGAGCGCGAAACGAGTGACTGGTGATGAACCGCAAGGGACCATGGGAAGGGTACAGACGGCAGTCGAAGCGCCTGCCAGATCTTGTGTCGGTTTCCTTGGCAAAAAAGTCGTTTTCTTGGCACGGCCCAATTTTTGGTCTTTTTAAGTCTTGGAAACGATCAATTTTAGTAGCATATTGTTGTAAACATTGTAGACTTTGAGTAGACAGGTGAATGGCTCAAAATTTCAAAACCTGAGGTAGAAATAACCGACAGGCTGCAAAGGAGTCGAATTCTGCTGGATTCTTACGAATCCAAGACCTCTAACAAAATATTAATTTTGATGACTTGACGGTATCGGGTAAGTCTTATATTTTAGTATTTAACTTACTGTTTAGTGCAGAATCCGGATTAGTAAAGTACAGCACCGGCGACTATGTTTCTATTTTTCGCTCTTTTAGGCCAAATCCACCGAACCACGAGCAAGTAACCTTGTGAATTGAAAGAAGTGCAAGGCCTAGCTAGATTGTGCTAGGTCAGGAGTTGATTATCAAGACCACATTATGTCCTTTCACCAAGATTTAAGTCTGCGACGTTACTAACTATGAAACCAGGGACAGATGGATATATTTCAGTTGATGCTTTTGACAAAATAAATAAAAATGCATAACTTGTTGAGGCTTAAAATTACCTAACTCTCGGTATAAGATCCCTAGATTCTCGAGAGGTAAGTAATGAACTTTATTTTCGGATCAGGGAAGGGGTTGAAGAGAGGGAAGGTGCCAGTATTGATCAATCCATCATTTTGGACTACCTCTCTCCATCTTGATGAGGGAACCGAAAATCTCCAGCTATAAAGGCAGCCTTTCCTTCGCTGCGCTCAACACTCGAAGGGAAATTTTGTATCTCCGCGCAGCCATGTAATATCCTCTATATATTGTACAATAATTAATGCTAAAATATATCGATTTTATCTTTTGTAGCAGATTTTGTTATTACTATCGTTAGTTTTTACCTTTATTTCATTTTATTTATGGTAGTAAAAAAGTAAAATACTCATATTCCTTGCGATTCGACTCGATTTTGATTATTGCCTTTCGATTTCGATTATTTCGATTCGATTACGTAAATGTTTCGTAATTCTTATAACATAATGCGTAACGTAAACAGCATGCAATCCTAAATCCTCAATATAAGAACAGTAACAGAGACAGGAGGATTCACAGTCGCTTGGTTCGTCGCCATGTTTGAGAACCTGACAAAGAGTGTGTTGCATATGGTCAATTGCCTTATTTGGAAATTCTCAAGGGGAAGTTGAAGGACAGCATTTTTGCCAGGCAAATCAAAATGGCGCACGAACTGCTATCGTCTTTGCTCGTCAATCAAAAACGCACATAAAAGAATTCTTGATTCTTTTTTTAGAATATAATAACTCACTGAGGGCACCCTGGAAAAGGTGTGCAAAAATTGAACCAAAATCGAAATGCGGAAGCAAAGAATCCTGAATTGAACTGAACAGTCATAATCACGATTAATCGAGAATTTGATTAATTGTTACACTACTAATTTTATTTAGCTAGATGTCTGGCATGATGGCACCCCTATTGCAAGACTAAAAATGTTTGAATAAAGGTTGAATAAAGTATGTAGTTCAGTTAAAACACAATTATTCAATGACCACGCTACTACATCTCATTCAAACTCCAGGTCTGCGGTCTCAATGTAACTTTATTGGGACACACAAATGTAAAAGAAAGGGAAAAGGCTTAACCCTTTTTTAACAGAAGTCAGTTCAATGACAACATGCTAATTCAATAATCTCAGTAGCCCATGTCCAGCAATTTTTTCTGAGGGGAAGGGGCAACTGTACACATGCTTTTATCGCAGTATTAGTTCAAAAAACACATCAACCCAATTTCCATTGTCCAAAATAAAGGACTTATAGGAGCAAAGTATTTTATTACTTTGGGCAATACAGCTAGATCGAGTCTAAGTTGGATAGGTTTTCTCTTTTGCTGACCATAGTTCAATGACCTGACCACATCTCAGTTCAATAATCACGGCAGAAGTTCATAAAACATACATCATTTCAATGTCCAGTGACACTAATTTAAGGAATAGGAGCAATATTTTTTATTTCTCTGGGTGAGGTGGAAGCAATGGAAAGGGGTGAGGGTTTTGCATGGCTGAGCTTCTGGTCCATACTTAAAACAGCTGGCATTTTTCATTGCTTGACACTGTTAATAGACCTGACATCAGCCTACTAATAGTGTAGTGTAGTGTTTTTTACTGCATATTCTTCCAGTTTGTCCAGGCGCCTGTTTTTACTGTTCTTTTCATTAGATGCTTGTATCTTGATTATAATTTTGTAGTTAAAATTTCTAGGAAGGGGGTTGGGGGTTAGTAGTTATGCAGAACCATCTATACTTATCTTAACGTTTTTTGCATTTCAAGGTAATTCTGTGTCCATTGATAGTTATTAGGTGATCTTGTATTCCTCTGCAACTCCAAAGCAGGTCAAAAACTACCCCTTCAGAAGACTTTTGAGAGGAATTTTATGCTACCACAGGTTTGCCAAGAAAGGAACCATGTATAAGCAATGACAGGAACACCAATGTTGAATCTAGGTAGAATGATCCCAAGAACTTCATAATACTGAGTCTTTCCTACCACCAGTTGGCATTAGGACAATACAATCATTATTCTCTAAAATGGCATTCACAGCATCTTGTTTGCTATGAAATTTGAAATATACAAACACAATTATTTTTTTAAAAAAGTGTCTACGGCAACGTCTCCTGCCTGGCCAAATGTTAGTTACGATGGTATCTCATCAACTACATCACCCTCTTCAATCAGGGTAACAAAATTGTCTATCAAATTAAAACCAAAGTTACCAATAATTCATTTATTAAGACACAAATGATGTGTTATAAAAGAGCATGACGAAACCAAATTGGTCTACTGTGTAATATCACAAAAGCAAATAAAAACAATACAGGCAATAAGTATTTGCTGCACATTCGACACAGCTTCATCATAAAATGAGGTATATAAATAAAAAGTAAGTCGAATTTATTGACACCGAGCTGTGCATTCAGTGACAAGTCTAGTACCCAGTGAGGCCATCGAACAATAAAAAAATACAAGTAAAAAAAACCTGGAGCTAGTTTTGTGGCTGTTTTTCCTGTACATAAGCTTACATTGTCGAGCAAAATGATACACAATGCGAAATCCCGAGACAAAAATTTAACAGATTTAAAAAATATTTTATCATCGATTTCATAACATAACTTAGAAGTCTTGAGACTAGACTGGTTTGTTGCCTTTTCGAGTACTCAAGATACAGCGTGCAGCAAATAGTATTTTAAAGCTTTACAAAATATTTGGCGTCATTTGACTGTTACAACAATTCTCAGCTCGCCATTTTTCACTTCGACTGAAGAGATCGTTTCATCATTGGGGACCCTAACAGAAACGATTACTATTTTACTAACTTTCCTGACCGGCTGTTACCTTGGCGTGCGGCAGTTGCATTAAATTAAAGGCAGTACTGTCCCGTCCGCGGCTAGTAGTTTTTCGATATAAAGTTCGGTAGTAAACATTATGATGCTTGAGTCCAATGTGTGGAGTAAAAACAGCTTCTTTTTCACACACACGACGTGGATAGGCAATGATTTGCTCAAAATTCGCAAATGAACAGGGCTGAACTTATTTCAAAAATTGCATATTGGTCCGCCATTACTCTTGCCGCCATCTTGAAAACAAGATCTGCCAGATGTCTTGCCCGTTGTCTCCTTCCCGCCTTCCTTTGCGCGCACGTTTTAAAGAGAGACGTCTGGGTACGAGGCAGTTGCTTCCCACAAACGCCCAGGGATCAGGCTTTCTGTTGAATACACAACAACATTGCTCTCAGGGGAAGGGGGAGAGGGGAGAACCGGTACAGCTACGATGTTTAGAGAAATACTGTCCAAGTATACAATTTTCTCAACAGTTTTGTCCAAGATTGTAGCTGTGGACCTTATATAAGGAGACCAGGAAAATGATGATATTGAAAAAAGCATAATATTTCAAGAATACGAATATTTCCGTATTGAAAAAGACGTTTCTTCACTATGCCAGCTATAACGCCAGTTGCGCCATAAGATTCCTTTTCTAACACATTTTTCCAGTTTTTTTCTTTTTGCCATTTTCAGTCAGAATTAAATTTAACAATAATTCGCCAGCTCATGGGAAGTATATGACATAGATAGCAAACGAGGCGCACAGCTAAGTCGTGGAGTCTTATTCTTCATCGTCATTTTCTAGTTTGTAAGTTAGTCATTTGAAACCCAATTTGTACCCTGGATTATTTGTATAGAAAGGGTGCAGTATAAAAAAAATGCTGTTGTTGTTTATCTTCTCCATCCTAATTAAACCATCATTTGTCCTTTATAGTTCTTTTACGAAAATATATTGGAGAAAAAATTGAGTTTTAGGCAAAATAATTTTTTTAGGCAAGCTTTTAAAGTCTAAATTTATTTGCGACAATCGTGCCGCTTATCAAGAAATTGACAGGCTTATGTGAAGTCATGTGACATAAATTCAGGAACTGGAAAAAGGGATTGTATGCATGCTTATCCCTTTCTTTGGGTCGCCAGTGTTGTTCCACCTAACTTCAACTTATTTTAGTTTCTACAGCTGTTTAAGTTTGCGAATTGGATTTAATATTCAATTCACACTTGTTTACTTGTAACTCAAGTCACGTGTTCCTTAACTTACGTCATAGTTCCTTAATCTAGTTCAGAGCTCCTTTGTTTCCGAGAGACAACCCAGTGGAGTGCCAAAATGGGGGTAAATTTGAACGTTTCCAAAAAAAATTCTAGAAAGATCACGTTGTATTCGAAACAAGTTATGGCTCTTGTCTCGTAATAACTAGTGTACTTTCAATAAAAAAAGATAATTTTTTTAGGTTATGAGCACTCACATTTTTATCCCTTGTTTACAGTGAATTCGACTCATCATGCAATTCTGGTTGACTACGGCAGTTACATTGATGCTAGCAGGCGCATGCTCGGTGAATGGCCTGGACCCGGTTTTAATGGACACATGTGGTGCTGATGAAATAAGTCAAGTTGCATGTATGATCAAGAAACTTGATGAAAAGCTGGATAACATTACTGAACTTGTACAGGGTAAGCTGGCCTTGATTGATTTCTTTTCTATGTAAGGAAGTATCAGTTTCATTAGTGCCCTGTGAATTAGAAAGACATGTTTCAGCCCCAAAGGGTCAATTTATTGCCCCCTCAGGGATGTCGCACAGAGGGAGAAATCCCGAGGAGGCATCCTAGCAGCTCGCGCGTATATTAAGGAAAGTTCTTGCAGTTGAAATATTATATACAGTCAGTATGCCAGAAAAAATCTCGATTTGCTTGAACACGGGCCGTATCAGGAATCGTTGGGTAATGATGACGTTTCAATTATGCACTCCCGCAAGTAAGAGATGGTTAGGATGACTTTTAACAGCTATGCCCGAAGAGACCACCTAGGATGACTTTGTGACACTTATTAAACAGTCACACTTCGATACCCTTGAATTACGTGTTTTCTGTGACATTCTATGAAGCAGCTGCTTTGAAAGATTTGGACGCAAAGCCGGACACTTGTTAAGCGCGGATGATGGTATAAGGGGCTTATAACTGTGTATAAGCACTTGGAGGGTTTGCCAGACAAGAGCTTATCATTCAAAAATCTTTGATTGGAAACAATTTGCCAGACACAAATCTGACAAATCACTTAGGGGAAATAAAACTCAGTTCGGAAACAAGCAAGTTTCCCAATTCGAACGTGTAAATCAAGCTAGCTTATCAGGTCTATCAGCAGAACGATGGAGGCTTACAGAAATTCGTTGACCATTAAATTCTGTGCTGACGTATTCTTTGCTCATAGATTTGCCTCTATAAAGTTTTTTTTTAAATCAAAGAATTTCCTTAATATTAATTGTCGAATGATTAAACCTTAAACTTTCGGCTAATAAAACAAAGTATAGGTAAAACAAGTGCAAGAGAAATAGGGAAAAATTACCACCTCTAATAATCATTTAAAAACTCTCGAAACTGAGAATGTTTTGATCAAAGCTGTGTAAATCGACCAGAATCAGTCCATGAAATCTTGTGTTTCTTGTTTCTTGACTATTGTAAAAATCTTCAATATGAATCGTTATAGTTCAAGAGCTACACAAAGCCCGGTTGTTCGAAGGCCGATTAGCGCTTAACCCGAGGTTAAATTTAACCCGGGTTTCTTTTTCTTGTGTTCAAAAGCATTTTCTCGGATAATTTTCTCCGCCATTTTTTTAACTTCCAATCATCAACTCAGTAGACCAAAAGACTGAACTGCTTTTTAAGCTTTCAAATCTAAATTCAAATCTCGCACTAACCCTGGGTTATCTAGTCTGCTACACAGCCGTTTTTAGAGTCGTCACACAACGCTCCTCCCCACAAATCACGGGAAAGGAATGTAGTTCGGTTTTCAGCAGCCGTTAGCGGGGAGGAGCATTGCGTGACGACTCTAAAAACGGCTGTGTAGCAGACTATGGGTTATCTTAACCCAGCTTTGAACAACTCGGCCCAGGAATACAATTAACCGAGAACATATAGAGCGGGGGCAGCTGTAGTGTCAACTATTTCTAGTATAGTACATGTATTACGAAGCTGCCCAATATCCGATTCAGCAAATTTGACCACAAGAACTACGACAGCCCCATTCGCAAATGTCTATTCCAGCCCACTGGGATCCATTTTAGTCCGACTGTACAAATTAGCCCAGCCAAATTAAACCTGTTGTGATGTGCTGTACTTTCCTCCCGAAACTGTCCCAAATTCTGTACTGATCTGAACAGTCTGAACTTGCAGATCGTTTTCATTGTTGATTTTTTGCCTGTTTAATTAAATTCTAGATTTTTAGATTAACAGTTGTCTGAACAACCAAAAACAAACACAACGAATCACAACGTTCGCAGTAATCACATGGCGAAAATGACGCAAGTCTAACTGATGCAATCAAGGCTATGACGTGTCTCAGATAATACACAATAACATCAGAATATTATCAGTTCAATGCATAAATAAACAGTTCAATAACAATGTCATTTTTCAACACTTTTTCTAGTGTTTTAGATGTTACTTTGTTTTCTAATTTTGCTAGGTAAACATGGAAGAAAATAAATTTCGGATAGTGGGCAAAACTGATTGAATCAGGTAGTATCCTTTGAAACGTACTACCAAAGAGGTTAATTTCGTTTAAAAATGATCACACCGCAGAATTTTAGACACACATACAGAAGTTATTTAACAACCTAGTTACACAACTCACTCTAGCATTTCAAGAACATAGAGGAAATGTTTCTTTAAATAAATTAAGGTAACGATGCAAAAAAACTACAGAACGTTAATGTCGCCTTCCTTCGTTCGTTTTTCGTTCCTTCATCACTAGCTTATTTTATACTCTTACTTACTTACCTACTCATTCAGGTGGCGGACAATCGAGATCGAGTTGCAAGGAAATCTTTGGGAAAGAATCGTGAGTACAACATAAATAACTACGCAGTTTTAGCATCATCCCTTGTTACTTTTTTGGTTTCGCCTTACAACACCCAACTTTTGTCATAATTTATTGTTATAGTATCTTTCTTTAGGTTCAAGCTAATACAAGGGCGTTCTCTGCATATAATATAACTAGGCGCCCAGATAACTTTCCCGGGGGGAGGGAGTACTCCTGGGAATTCTTGGTGGGGGTGTGCCTCAGTTCTCCAAATCCTGACCCTATTTCAGACCAAAAAATGTCATTTTTCACACCCGTTTTCAGACCTGGCCTCTAAGAAATTATGTCATCATTACTTATAATAGAACAGCAACAAAAATGAATTCTTACAGCAAGGAGCCCAAAGTTGTGACCGCTTTTGATTTATATTATCTACATTCTTTTGTATACTGAGATTTAATCCAATCAGAAGCCAGCTGAAAACTGTCCTCGACCTCTGATTGGTTAATGTCTGCATGAAAGGATGTGAGTTATAATTAATTAAAAAGGAGGTCACACTTTTGGGCTCCTTGCTGTAAAATCATTTCAAATTCGCATCTTTCTCTTTCTTTCTTACTCACATTCATACACTCCCGTAGTTCCCTCGAAAACCATACCCTATTCCGGACCAAAATGGGGAAAGTCCATACCCGTTTTCAGACCAAAACGGCCTAAAAACCCTACGGCGTTTGGGGCGGCACATATCTACATGGCTTATATTTAACAATTATTCTTTGAAATCGAGGTGAATAGTGGCAAAATATTTACCGAGCCACGAAGTGGCGAGGTAAATATTCCTAAAGCCACTATTCACCGAGATTGAAAGGAATGATTGTTTTAGTATATACACACGAAGTGATCTCAACAAAATCAGAAACGAAACCATTAAAAAGTACGATTTGATTGGCAGATCAGGTCAGCTAGGCACGCGACAGTTTAAAAATAGATCTTTGTAGAATTTTCAAACATGGCAATTCACAAGCTTATCACTTCGCAAACAATAATAACTTCAATAGAACCGCTAAAAGTTTGAATTGTTTCCTTACCTGAGAAGAAAAGAAGAGCTTTGTTTTTTTCTGTTGACTCGCCAAGTTTATAGCCGAAAAGGTTTGTTGTGTCGTTCTTCGCATGAAGTGCTGACAAAATGGCGATTCGGCTCTTCGAGGTAAGACGTCGTTTTCGTGTAGTATTCTTTCTCGTGTGTACTTTAAACGTAGAATTTCTGCAAACATTTGCTTTCAAATTTGTTTGTCATAAATAAACTTCGTTGTTGGGCCATATTTTTTTGTTCCGGGAAACGCTGAGTTCACAAAACGGTCTCTTCTAGGCGAATAAACGGGAGTTGTAAACAATCCATCGACCACAAAACTCCACAACAGTAAGTGGAAAAACGCCGTTTTGAATCCTTCGAAGTGTTTTCTTGCCTGAAAAAAGGTCAACCCTAGGATTCTGTCGACTTTTAAATGATCTTTCTGTAAGAAAATGGGAAAAAAGCGAGCTCACACATTATCCACTCGCTAGGAGGTGAATATTGTTGAATAGTCCGAGAAAGCGAACCAATCAGATTGCTTAAATCACCAAGATCACTGAGTTTGTATATACTAAATAACAATTATTCACCGAAGTGGAGGTGGCTAGTATTGGATATTTACCGAGGCCGCGAAGCGGCGAGGTAAATATCCACTACTAGCAACCGACACTGAGGTGAATAATGGTTTTAGTATATACTAAAACAGTGAGATAATTGAGCATAAAATGATGATTTTTAAGTCATTTACTGTTACCAACGATTTCAATTTTAGTGCGCGATGACCGAACGGCCTCGGTCGTCGCTTTTTCTTAGCGACAAATAAAACTTTTGAAGGCGTTTGTTTAGCTCTTGCGGGGAAGTTTCTTCAAAAGGAGTTGTGAATTCCATTTGTATTTAAAATAATTCTGTAAAAAAGATTATTAAATTTAGTTTTAAGCTTATTTATGAACAAGTCAACTAAATAAAGTAACGCAAGACTTAGGCTTAATTTGCATTTGCAAACAAAGAACTTTTTCACTGGTTTATCGATAACTATTCAAGTCAAAAAGACAAAGCTTTACCTGTTAAAACTTCCAAACTGAACTTCGTCACCTTCTTCATGTATTTGGGAAATAGCTTGCTTGATTAGTTGTGAAATTTCTTAGTTTGTTACGGCAGGAAACCGGGAAAGCATTTTGCTCGCAACCTACGCGGGTTTGGCGTCGCTCGCTCGGAGGAACTGGAGGTGAATCAGTGAATAATGCAGGATATTCACTGATTGAGTAGCCAATCAGAGCGCCCGAAAAACACTATCCACTGTTTTAGTGTATACTAAATATATTTATTCTTTTCATGTCTCTAGATCCAATCTTTTATTGCATCTGATTGAATATGAGGACGGTCCCGTACTAAAACATGCAGAGAAAACAAATCTTGCTTGATTTCATGAAGTGCCTCAAAAATATATCATTATATAAATATCCGTTTACTAGGAAGCGTGAAAACAAAGCCTACTCACTGAATGTGGAGTATAAACAAATTCCTGTGTACTGTCACATGGAAGCTGCTGAGCTTGGAACATGCGGAGGAGGTGGATGGACGCTGGTCATGAAGATCGATGGCAAAAAGGTAGCAGCAGCGATGCAGCAATTTTAGTATTCATTGATAATATATTTCGCACGTTCATGATTAGCTCCAATCCCTCGACTAATTCTTCATAACCAACCGCCGCTTACCATATTTGGAATCGAAGATGTAAGAATTATACAGGATCGATTTTATGGTATATTGCCTATCATGAAAAACTGACTTATTGGATAATGCAATTCTAGAGCTCTGATTGGCTTAGCTGTCATGGTATATGAGCCATTAGTAAAATCCAACTAGTGGTCTATTATCAATGCTGCGTTCTGATTGGTTGAGCTACTACTAGGCTGTATGTTATAGCCTACTAGTAGCAAAGAGCGCCGGATTTTTGGCTGAAAAAAGGGATTTACGTCTAGCTTTAACCAGCTAAATGTTGTTTTATCTCGATATTTTTGACCAACTAGTTGGATTTTACTTTGACTCAGAACCCATTCGGGCTCGAGGAATAATTGTGAATTATACCATGCTCTTCAAATATGGCAACTGTACGCGTCTGCTTAGCCTGTTCACCGACCCTCTATTTTCTCTTCAAAGTCCGCCAGCGCAAGGGGGTAGTGGTGGGAGAAGAAGAAAATAGACGTGAACAAGAGAGGATAAAGGGGACAGAGAAGGCATCCACCATACACACCCTATTCCATAAGTAATTCGTCTCTCAAGGGGGATTAGACAACAGCCGATCACATAGCGCGAATGAGTTCCGCGTGGATGACCCACGCTCAGAGCCACGCGTCCTTCACGAATTGACGCAGAACAAAATGGCGGAAGACGCGGAAAGCGATATTGCTATTCGTTTTGTCGACGAAAAAGACTACAGAGAGATTTCTGCAAGGGCTGTGTCAGCGAAACGAAAATCAAAAAAGAATCGCCCTTCGTCTCTTGTATAGAGCTAACAGTACAGCAGGGAAACCCTTAACACATTGAATATTCTCTCAGGATCATTTATAATTTACAGTTTGAAGAGAGCAATTTCTGGTTTGATATTTATTCTTTTATTAGTCTTTTATTATTCAACAAAAATAACACTTGGCGTCCTATTTGCTTTATTGTACAAACGACCGGTTTCAATAGACCGGCGAAATTTCTCATTTTATTAAAGCACTAAGGTTACGACAACTTCGAGTTAAACTGATTTCACGGGTTGTCAAAGAGTCTAGCGATTCCCTTTCCCCAGGTGAGCGCCGACTCATTTCGCGTCAATATTTAGGAATGCTCTCGATCTCTTTACGCTTTCATTGCCTTTTGCCCGACATGATTTGCACGGCGTTTAGTCATGCGAAACCTCCAAGAAACATCCAAGCAGCGCGCGAGGTAACTTTATCCCGATTCTAAAAATAACTCGAGACGAATTACCTATGGAATAGGGTGTGTATGGGGGATGCCTTCTCTGTCTCCTTTATCCTTTCTTGACGTGAAACAATGTCGCAACAATCCTTCGCTCGCGAGCTTGCCGATGTTTTCGAAAAGAACGAAAAGAAAAATAAAACAACGTCCGTGTACAGGCTAGAGTCTGCTCAAAATTAAAAACAAGCTGAAAATCGGTTGTTTTTACAAATAAAGTCGGGAAGAATTCTCGATACTCGGCTGTTTTGTAGGCGTTTTTGATGAAACAATTATTCCACTCGCACTTGTTAGATATGAGATGATTATAGCCAACTCGGCGCTACGCGCACTCGTGGAATAATTGTTAAATGACCCATCGATCAACCTCGAGCAGTTTCCTTTAAACCATTCTTTGTTAAAATTGCGACCCAGAATTGCTAGCAAATCAGTTTTGCGACAGATTGCAATCTTGGACATAAGTGAACAACGGAGCTGGTTTTAGAAAAGTAACTATTTAGTAAACAGCTTTTAAACAATAATCTGAAAGGAAGCTAACATGCTGTCAGCTTTTGGATGGGGATACAGGTATTGAAATATCAAATTTGAAAACTGCCAATCCATACTTGTCCGCACGGTATGGGAGTCTGTTGTGTAACCATTCTGGCTCATGTTTAAAATTAGCTGTTGGTTACTTATTTAAGCTTTGGTATGAATGGGGTATATGGGCGTGATTTCAATCCAGTGCAATCCTGGCGCAAGTTTTATTTTAATAGCGTTTCGGATGAATTTTTAGTTTTATAATGAAGGACCAGAATTTTTGTACGAAGACTGGTTTGATTTAATTTTTACCCTTTTTTGGCATATTTTCTACCATATTAATAATGTTAACCAAAATTGGGCGATCCAAGATAGCCCATGGGGAGAATCTTGTGTGCCGCTCGCGAAAATGTTACCGCGGAGGTTTCTTACAAGAATAGGGCTTTACTGACAAACCATGAGGCTAATATGGCTCGAATTCGGCTGCGTTCTTTTTTATTTGCGTTTTTATGAACCGAGACCGTGTTGAGGTCCATAAAAACGTGGAAAAGAACCAGCCCAGTA
>NC_133207.1:31469178-31474178 GCF_958299795.1 Porites lutea
CATGGGTTTGAAAGCCTTGCGTGCAAAAACCGATTACTCTACCGTCTTTAAAACATCACAGCCTTCTTTTACAACTTCTAAATATCTGTTAAAATGATTTGGGGAGATAGTGCTCTGTTCTTTGTATACAATATAATTTAATTTCGAAGGCATACAATTTACTTCAGTAAAAGTAATGCGTGAAAAAACGTAATTTTCACCATGTGCGAAACCTTCAAATTGATTGAGCTGCTGGTGGTTGAATGTTAGAAGGATGGTCTACAGATTCCCGTAAAAATGTCTTTGGGCAAATGATTAATAGCGACGCGAGAGCTTTACAAAATCTGTTAAAAATGCAGATATTTGACCTTCCGTGGCCGAACTTTGAAGTTGCGAGTCGGACAAAATTTCGTCCCGTCACTTGTCTAAACTCGCAGTAGATTATAATAAACGGATAGGAAACCCTTTTTAAATGTTCTTACCTTAAAATCTGCTGTAAAAGACGAGTCAAAAGGCCATTTTAGCCCGATTATTGAGTCGTTTGATCTTTGTCTTGTAACGTGTAATTGTACACCGCGCAACTGTCAACGTATTCACAAAACAAGTACAATTATTTGATCAACTTTCGGGGCTTTTCATTACGACTTCATCTTTTCGACGGCTCAATCATTTGTTAAACATTGCTTAGAATGTAGTATCTGAAAATATTACCGCGCAGATACTACATCTGGCTGCTACAACAGAATGACACAGAAATGCCGGTGCTCACATCTTGAATTGCAGGCAGCCGTTTGTAAGTCACGCAATCCAATTTAGCGGGGTGGAGAAGGGTGAAGTAGCAAACAGCCACAACGAGAACAACAGCAATAATTAAGGCTGATCACTATACTGGATAACTTTTCGTGCAGACACAAAAAGCTATCCGGTAAAGTATGAACACCTATCCGGTATGTGACTCTCCTGTTTAGAGATCGGCGCGTCGCAGCTTGGCGTTTCCCCCGGGGGGAGGGGGGGAGGTACTGCCTTATAAGAGGCTAATGGGGATGTGCCGCAGGATGGGGTTGCATTTTTACGACTGGATTGACCATAATGGGGTCGCATTTTCAATAGAGTTACTAGAATGGGGTCACACATTTTCGGATTTTTGGGGGTAAACTGTTCGTCATATTTACGGTTAGCAAACGTACCAGAATGTTTTTACTGCAGACGGAAAGTAAAGTGGTCTCATTCAATCTAAAAAAATGGGTCAATTCATGAAAATAGAAAGTGAAAGTGAAAGTTGGGATGGCGAAAATTACATATTTGCTCAAAAGTGACTAAGATGGGGTCTATAATTGGTCACAATGGGGTAGGGGCTCTGAGAGGCCAGCGGCACATACCCAGCAAAAATTGACCCAAGTAACCCCCGGGGCTTTTTCGGACCGAAATCACCCTTCTTTGCGTGAACAGAAGCCCTATCGGGTATGCTTTCTTTTTGTGCCTGCACAAAAGCTCTTCGGTATAGGAGTGACTGAAGACAATCTATAGCTTAAGATAGTGATACCCTTAGACACGGTCTTTCCCTGTTAAGATCCAAATACTGGTCATTTTGTTTATTCACAATTTTGGTCGTCAGCTCCCAGACTGGGTGACTTTATTAAACGGTATCAGGACCGTTATCAGCGCCATAACCTGCCGATAGAAGCCGTACTTGGAGTTGTTAAAGAATTTAATACAAGTCTGCAGCTGCAATTCTGTAGAACAAACTCTAACATAAGCATGCATGCAGTCACAGTCTAGGGACCTCTGACATTAAGGTCATTTCCCAACCCTTCTCTTAGAATCATAGTAGTGGTGATGTTACGAGACAGCTCTTTAAAACTTCGTTATATTAAGGGAGACACTTGTTAACTTTTCCTTTCAACAAACGATATTTCTATTTTGTATAAATGCATCTTAACGCGTTTGGTGGCCTGTCCTGTGCGTTCATTTTAACTCTTTTTGATTTAACCTATTACGTATCTGTGTACCGTATTTCCTCGGTAAGGGCCCATGCTCTAATAAGCGCCTGTCCCCGAATAAGCGCTCACCCCGTTGGTCATAATATCAAACAACCGCCCCTATCGAATAAGCGCCCTCCCTCTACTCCTCATAACTTTTTTAAATAGTAGGAATACAAGAGGAATGGGACGATCTGCTTATTGATGACGAGGATAATCTCGAAGATAAAGAGCAAAGTGATAGCACGTAAATAGCGCGCGCACCGTGAAAGATCGTGACGTCATTACTACAAACTCTCTTGCAAACACAACTCTAGGCTGATTTAGCAACAGAAAGGGAGCGTCAGTTGACGACGGCGCGCGCAAATCAAACAACACAGCGACACATTGGCAACGAAAGTCGCGTTTAGTCCTTTCCGCGCGCTTTCCCGTCGTCAACTGACGTTCGCGTTCTGTTGCTAAATCAGCCCATCCAAAAGTCGGGTTTGCATGAGCTGTGACGTCACCATCTTTTGCAGTGCGCGCGCTATTCACGCCATCCCCGGCGGTGGGGGGGGGGGGGGGGGGGGGCGGGGGGGTACTTCTAGAAAAACTGGGCGGGGTTGTGCGGCACGCCTCCTGAAACCTTTACCCTATTTCAGACCAAAATCTGAGATTTTTCCTACCCTATTTCAGACCTGATCCTTAAATCAATACCCTATTTCAGACCTGCCTTATAATCAGTTCCCTAGGTCAGACCAATGTTAAAGGCAATGTTGATACGCTTTGATTAAGTAGGATACAAAACTGTACTGTTACGGAACGTACCCGGTTGGCCTAAAACCCAAAGGGAAATGGTCTTATCGCCTAATTATGAAGAAGTAGCTTCTTCTAAAAAAACATACCCAGACCAAACTGGTCGAAATTGATACCCTTTTTTAGACCAAAAAAGATAAAAAACCATACTCTTTACTCTTTGGCGCCGCACACACCTATATAGCAGATATAAGGGATTACCCCCCCCCCCCACCCTCCCGGGCCACAATCACTATACATTTGTGTAAAGTGTTTAATGGGACTTCGGTACTCTTGTTTATAACAACCACTGTTTTAACGAATAAAAGGCACATGTCTCGAAGAATCTGTACAGAAAACTTTCATAACCTTTTTATACAAAACAAGAACTGATTACGCTCACAAAAATTCGTGTACAACAGGTCGCAACTAGCAGCATATCCCTTTTGATTACCGCCTGCAACAATGATTCTTGCTTCTTTTTCATTTTTGAAACCCTGTTCGCAAATGAGACACGCGAGTTGTTAGTGAAACTAATAACGTTAATTTATAACGTTCGCGAAATAAGATGACCCAACGAAGGATACCTGTCAAAATAAAAGAAACAGAGGATTTTGTCGCCTGACAAAAAGCTCTAGGCATCTTTCAAGTTTTGGTAATTACAAAATTTTCCAATTTTTTGCAAAGGCCAAACTCTTTTTTTGTCGCAGTGCGAACAGGTTTAGTTTTTTGTCGATGTTTATTATGATGTCGTAACTAACAACAGCGCTAGATTGTAGAGTGCCAGAGTGGTTACAGTAGAAACTAGACTTTAGCAAATATGAAGCAAGCAAGGAAGAAGAAAAAGGCCATTGGCACGATGACACCATTTTACTGCTACGACCAGAATCCTCAGGGTTTCGCTTTCTTGTACAAATCAGGACTTTTGATCTTGCTGGGATTACTAAATTTAAAAAAAATATATGAAAGTAAAATACGAAAAGGATTCTGGTCGTAGTAGTAAAGTAACGCCATCGTGCAAATGCGTAGTATTCGTTGATAAATCGGCTTTAAAAAAACTCTTTAGTCGTGTATAAAGGGTTTCCAGGTGTACTACATGTACTTTCAAGCATCACCACTCCTCCCCCGTGAAAATGCACATGACAGTATTGCGTGACGAGCAGCGTCGACATTATTGTGCCGTTGTAGCACCGGTCAGATATATACTTTCTTGCAGTGTAAAGCATTGTTTAACAAACGGCTAAGCCGTCGAAGAAGATGCAATCGTGATAAAATTCGCCTAAAACTGATCAAAGATTGGTATTCGACCTTTGAAGACGTCGAAAGTTGACCTGGTGTGTCGAGCTGTAGCGAATGTTTGAACGAACATACTAGAGTTTAGCTCCAACATAATAAAGAAATTATTATGTTTATTTTCTGTTTAATGGTTTTAGCGATGTGTAAACTTTAAAAGCGTTTGATACGCGCGGCATTTTGAGTACTCCTGCAAGCGATGTTCACTGAACGACTAAAAACAAACGGCACAGCGATTAAAATTACAAGAGACTACCAACAATCAATAAAAGAAATATAATTCGGTGAAACATATACAGAGACAACATTTTTCATTCACGAAGACAAGTATTAAAGTGTCTCTAAAAATCCTGAGTCTTCAAGCTTAAAGCTTAAGTTTATGTTTTAAGCCGGCTTCCCGGTATGTACTTTTTTCAAAGATGAACTCGAGACAAGAAAATCGCTCAAAGCTTTCTTTTACAGCCAGAATTAGAACTAAATGTTCTTTGGAACGTTTTCTTTCTATTTGCGGTGAGAAAATGTCTAAGGCTTTTTAAAGTTCTGTAAGCTTACAAGGGCGGATCTAGGGGGAGGGTGCAGGGGGTGCGCACCCCCCCCCCCCCCCGAGATAACCTGCGGTTTTCTAATACAACTGGTATTCTGCAAAAAAACAAACAAACTATGTGGTTTATTGGTGTTGAAGTAGAGCAAGAGACGAGTGCACCCCCTCCAAAAAAAAATCCTGGATCCGCCCCTGAGCTTATATCAAACCTGATTCTTGGTTAGATCAAATTGTCTCAAATCTTACAAACGCGCAAAAACTACATAGCCGCATAAACTACGCTCGACTTCATTAAATTAGATATAAAAAACAAACATCAAACACAATAATTACTGAGGCTTACCATTCGAGATGCAGCTCCTGAAAGGTATCAACTAAGGCCAGTATCGCTTCAGACTTTTCAACCCTTACGCATCAAGCAAGGTGAAAAACGA
>NC_133207.1:31479178-31536678 GCF_958299795.1 Porites lutea
GAAAGAAACAGCTTAGTATGGTCCACGTAAGATTCAATTTCGCAGTTTGAGACGATATTTGGCAAATCACGGAAGATGTTAAGGAAGAACAATAAGGGACCGAGAATCGATCTTGGGGAACTCCATAACAGGCAGGTAATGGAAAGGACAGCCTATACGAGTTGTGTGATCTTTCGGTCAAGTAACTCTCAAACCACTTAGTGGAAGACTCAGAGGTACCCACTGCCAGGTCTTGAAGTTTACAAAGCAAAAGGTTATGCGATAGGCTATCAAAGCCCTTAGTCAAATCGATTAAGATTATAGCTGTAATCATTTTCTCATCTACTGCCTTGAAAAGATAATCACAGTGACGTGTAGACCTAATGTTTCCGTTGAGTGGAAAAGTCTATTACCACTCTGATGACGAGTAAGTTTTTGTTTTGGGCGTCACCTCGGATCAGGCCATTCTATCAGCCACTTCATTGTCAGTGCTTGATCCATAAGCAATGCCTCTCTTATGGGAAAGGGCTTCAGGGCGGAAAAACGTTCTGTGCAAGCTTCTGTGCATCCCTCATCGAGGGCTCAAGGCGGGCTTTTCTGTGTGTTGACTTTGTTTGTTTGTGTCGTTCTGGGAGAGTTCTGACTGAGACTGAATGAAATACACGAGGTGCGAACGTTTGCTCCTTATAAAGCCTTTTTTATGTTTTTTTTCGTCTCTTGAAAATCACACGGATTCTCAACAACCAATGTTAAAGGAAAAACAGATCATTCCGTCAGTCTGAGGTGGAATAAAAAGTTTTGAACATTTCCAAACGGTGAGGGTAAAAGACAGAATGAGTTTGCGGAATGGCATGTGGATTGGCTTGCGGAATGACATAATTATGCGGAATGAAATATATGCAGAATGAATTAATTAAAAGAAATGAATTAAACTGAAAATTGCGCCCTTTTTTTAGCGCCAAACAATTTACGAGCAGGCGCTTTTTTAATGTTGCGGGCTCGACTACGATGACAATCAAAAAGCCAGGAAAGACTCCTTGATTTCTCACGGTCGATAAGCTTTTTGCACGGCCACAAAGATTTTACTTGCCTTTATTAGTCGGGCTGCTAGCAGCACCGATACTACATCACGAAAGTCGGCCATTGAAGAAAAGATGTTTTGGAAGGTCATGCTCTCTTCTGCTTTAATTCTTTTCCGGCAAAAGATATTTGCACGATTAACGTCACTTTTTTTTTACCTTTATTTGCATTTGAAACAGCATGAGAAGTGTTTCTTTTTAAGACGGTGGGGCGTGTGATTGATCGTGACATGATATTCAGAGATCGAACATATCTGGTATTTTTTCCCTTGGCTGCGTGGTGAAGTTTCAGGCACGCGAAGCCAACAGCTGGCGGAGAAGCGCAAGCTCGAATCCTGGCAATCGAGTTTGTGTGATTTTTCTCTTTCTTTCTTTCTTTTCTTTTTCTTTCCCCTCCTACTTTTAGCATTTTTTCTCCTTTACCTTTACCTTTATTGAGTTAGTAAAGCCGGTTCGGCATCACACCAACGGTTAAAAAAATACATATTAATCAGTGGCGGATCCAGACCTTCAGATAACGGGGGGGGGGAGTCATCCAGACCCTGAGATAAGGGGGGGCGGTCTCAAAAAATTTTTTTTTTGGCCCTTCGGAGCTCAGTTTGGTCTGAAAATAAGGAGGGCCCCGGGCCTCTCCCCTGGATCCGCCACTGTTAATGACTTGGCTAGTTCTCGATCAAACGAACACATTCACACAAACAAGGGAGGTGCAAAGAGACGCCGAAACCGCGCCGAAAGGAGACAGAGAGCAGTTCGCCGCTTCACTCGATTTGTGGATTACGGATTAATGTTTGATTCGACGCGTTCATTTAGTATGGAATATGATCTGATTCAGCTTGATTCGTTCAACTTATTAAAAATCCCTAGAATTGTAGCTAGCCCAACTTCACGTTCAGCGAGCGTTTTTTACCCTCTAGCGTCATACGATAAAGAGTGACCCTATTTGGTGTTTCCGGCTGTGTATCAATTTATTGATTGCTTTAGTGGCAATAATAAATCGACCGACAAAGCGATTGCTCCTACAATTTGGCGCCAAAAAAGGCAAAGCAGAGACGCGCGCATGCTTCCTTGTTTAATTTATTTCATTGCGCCATTTTCCATAAATGAAGGTAACTTGACATCAAAAATGATTTTAAAGTAAATATTATGTTCAATGAATAATAGAACAACTACTGGATTCAGCTTTTGCAATTGATCTGAAAACTATTGAGAGCAATTTGAGTAGTAAGTAGGAAGATGCATGGGATGACAAGTCCCGCTTGTAATGCTGAATACACAGATGTCTCAGAGTAAGATTAGATGAACACAGCTCTGACCATAATTCTGCAATGTTCCAACACTTACACAGCTGCGAGGTTTTTGTTTTCTCTGAATAATTTGCCAGGTTGTTTTAGCAACAAAGCCGATGTAGCTAATTTCACTTCCCACGTTCACCAAATTACTTTGAATAACGCAACAGTTATTGCTTGCAACAATAACTATAACCAATTATGTTTTCTGGAATCTTTAATAATTAAGAGTTATACATACCTCAACTAAACTATGGCATTAAAGCTGCCAAAGAGTTTGTATTGTTTTAGCTTTAGGTTTAATTTGAATTTCAGCATTTTTGTTATACTTTCCTCCAAACTCTTGTCACAATTATTAGTTTGCTAATATTCAGTCTCACCTTTCTGGCTAGCTCTCTTTATATTAGTTCCGCGCTTTTCCATCTTGTATTTCTCGTTTGACAATGGTCTTGAAATACGAACCGACTATTAGGATTATTTATTTGTGTTAATTCTTGCTCATACTTATATTTTAGGTTAGCAAGGTGTTTTTCGGTGTTCTTTTTGTATTGTATTTTCTTCATTTGTTGGCGGGTAAAGCGGTTTATGATCGTCTTAACATATGCAGAATTAAAAACCAAGCAATGCTGAGAAGTCAACTTGCCCAAACAAACAAACAAAAAATAAACACGAAGCATGATTACGCAAAAACTGGTTAAATAGAATGTTTCTAGTTTCCCTCCTCCTTGGTACGAAAATAAACCTGGTCATTGTATGGTTCCCGGATCGGATTTTCAGACAAATCTCATTTGTAATTGAAAAAGTGTTTTTATTTATAATTCTTAACTAGCAGCCTTGTAACAAGAGAACAAAAATGTTCTCTTGGTTTTAATGGTTAAAAATCTTCTTAGCCTTCGACTTTGACATGAAAATAAAACGTGGCCTTAATGTATGACTTCAGGTTGTCGTGTTTTCGGATACAGAGATGGCGCGGCGGGTGTAAGGTTCTCAGCTCACCTCGATCGTTACGTAGATCTTATGGCGCTTACGAATATAAACAAGCTTTGGTGTATTTTAGAAGGTGGCTCGACCCAGCATTTTTGTCGGATGCCTTCCATCTTTGAACCTCATACTTTTAACAGCTTGATCTTTATTATTAATCCTTTATAACACGAGGATTACACATAGTTTGATTTTTATTATGATATTGAGTGACAATGATGTCACCATTGTTTTACTGTGTAGCATGCGCTTGAAAGGTAATAGAGGTAATAGATGAAAGAACGTCAAAGAAGGAACGGGACGAGCGAGGGATCGAGTCTTGCGTATCTCCGTCGAGTCTCCCTTTCTTTCTCGCACCCATATCACTTCCAAGCAACTGCTACACAGGCTAGCTCTTAATCGAGCGAATTTCAGTCCTTACCTCACAGTTTTCTCTAAAAATGCTCTACGCTACGTATACTTTGGGTGCTTACTTACTGTAGAGCGAAGTTTCGCCAAAATCTTTAGGAGACAGTAAAACACCTAGAATTGCGCAAAGAAACTATAAAACTGGCCCCGGTTGTTCAAAGGTTGGTATACGCTATTCATTGAAAAAATTCCAAACCAGTGGATACGCAATCGGTTTCTCTGATACTTTATCCCCTGGATAGTCATTTATCAGGTGTAAAGCGCTATCCAACATTTGAACAACTGCGGCCAGGACGAAATTAATTATTCGCACTATTAAGCAAGCAAGAAGAAAAACCTAATAGTGAAAAAAATCGATGTCACACTTAGTTAGATCTTACAGCAAGAGCGCGGGCCTCTCACCCACTCACATACTTACCAGCGTCGATGTTAAGTTCATCTCGATAGTATCGGGAAGTTTAGAAGATAGAGGGCTGTTCAGGTCTGCAAATATACTCCAAATAGCAGATGTCGTCCGTCGAATTGTCTTCTTGCGCTTTTTGCTATGTTTTTCAATAGTTCGCCTTGAAACGAGTAAAATGTTCAGTCGACTGTTCCACCTTTTTGTTCTCACTACCCAAACAACTCAACCTCGTTCCCAGGTCTTCTCGGTTAACAGTTCATTAACTTGCAACTTTGCTGCACTTTTGACGTCAACGGTTCATTATGGCAAAATTCTTCCAAATTTGGTCAACAGTAGCTGGTTATGATGAATTATGCGTGTGACTTTAGCCAACGGAGAAATATATTGAATGAATATTAATTGTGATTACTACAGTAACTCCTTAAGAGCTTCCACTTACACCAGCAGATGTAACACATTTGTCGAGGAGGTCTACAATTCTCGTTTTCTTTGCACATCTACAAACTCACCCCCAGGCCAGAGCCCCGATTTTAGTGCGCGCCCGAGGAGGCCTAATCTCCACAGCAACCACCGCAGTCGGTTTCCAATAACAGACAAGCGTTACTTTCGTAATTAGTTTTAAGCATTCCTCCAGACACCTTTGGAGAGCGCCGGACACATTGCCTGTCAAGGAACTTTGTACTTCTGATTAAATGAACCAGACATCTCAAGGAAACGCAAAATTTGATTAGACTATTTGGGTATTTTTAAATTCATTTCACGGACGATTGAATCTTCGCGGCTGGCTTCGCAATTGATAACTACAGTTTTCTCGCCGCATTTGGATTCAAATAGGCTTGATACGCTTTCAATGGTTTTTCAAGTGCTTTCTTTTAAGAAAATAGTGCTCCGATGGCTTATTTAACTTCTTTCAAGAGAAGTATGCCGTGTCAACGTTGGTGACCTTCGAAGCGAAAACGGCGAGTCGGCGTATCAAGTTTTTACTGAGTAGCCACAAGTAGGAATACACTCTCTGCTGGCACATCTTTCTCCGGTTTGGAGGGAACTCTGCGTGGAAAAGACCCTGACCAAAGAAATTTTTACATCTTCTCTATTTGAGCGTTTGAGAAAGGCCGTCAACAATGCACCTTTTATAGGTCTCTGGTGTAAACGAATGCGAGAGCTCAATGGACGACCTTTTTGATAAAACGGCGAAGGATTCAAGTCTTTTTTCTCTGGCTTAAGACGATGTAAGTGTCGATGTGCCTCCACTGACAAATCACTCTCCAAAAATCCCGCCAAGCACTGTCGAAATCCCGCCAAAATCTTATTCGCTGGCAGGAGCCCAAGACGCTGGATTACTCCAGATATTCTTCCACTTCAACATCTTCGTGTTCGCTTGGGCGATCTTTATTATCAATGTCACAGATACAGTATGGTTTTTATATCAGTCATTTTAGTCTCCTTGAAATGTCAATCATAATCCAAAAATTATTATTACAGGTTATCTTTGTATAGATGGTTTTCACAGTGACGTCATCAAACTGTTAAGTCAAAACAGCGAGGTTTTACGAATTCTTATTTAGACTAGGTTGAAGATAAACAAAAAATAAATCTTTGTTCAAGTTTCCATTCCCGTAGCATGTTTCATTTCGAAAATACAGCAATACGAACTTCCGAGTTTTCAGTGCGTGACACCAAAACAGGAATGCTGTCTCGTTGAAAAAAGTCTCTCCTCTTGATTTTCAGCAGTATAACCATTTCAAGTATTACAAGATATGTTTATGCGCACGTAGGCTGGTTCTCGAGTGAAAAGAAAGAGCTTTTATAGAAAAAGTGAACTCCAGATGTTTTGTTGATTTCCGGCGTCCATATTGGTGGACCAAAACGGTACACCAATATGGCGTCTCCATACAAAGCTCTACAAGGGTGCGTGAAACGTTTCGGCAAATAACTCAGAAACTGTGGGCCACAAAGACCTGAGACAAATTGTTTATATATTAGTCTTTTGTAACATGTCATTTTCTCGGCTTCTTCCACTGAACGGTTTCCAATTTATTTTTTTGTTGCGTGACAGTGAAAACGATCTATTGTTACTTGTTTTTTACTTAATAGGCCAAATTATAGGGCTACCCTCTCCCTCAGAGCTTCCAGGCGGCGCGCCCAAGATTCTGAGGTGAAGGTAGTCTGTCTTTTGGAATGTCGGTCATTATCCAAATTATAATTGTAGGTCATCTTTGTACTGTCATTTGTTTTTGACATAGGCCAAATTATGGGGCTGCCCTCTCCCTCAGAGCTTACAGGCGGCGCACCCAAGATTCTGAGGGGAAGGTAGTCTTTCTTTTAAAATGTCGGTCATAATCCAAATTATTTTTGTAGGTTATTTTTGTAATGTCATTTGTTTTTGTAACAGGCCAAATTATAGGGCTTCCCTCTCCCTTAGAGCTTACAGGCGGCGCGCCCAAGATTCTGAGGTGATGGTAGTCTCTCTTTTGAAATGTCGGTCATTATCCAAATTATTATTGTAGGTCATCTTTGTACTGTCATTTGTTTTGAAATAGGCCAAATTATGGGGCTACCCTCTCTCTCAGAGCTTACAGGCGGCGCGCCCAAGTTTCTGAGGTGATGGTAGTCTCTCTTTTGAAATTGTAATTGTAGGTTGTTTCTGTAGTGTCATTTGTTTTTGAAATAGGCAAAATTATGGGGCTACCATCTCCCTCAGAGCTTACAGGCGGCGCGCCCAAGTTTCTGACGTGAAGGTTGTCTGTCTTTTAAACTGTCAGTCGTCAACCATAGTATTATTGAATTTTCATTTTCCAGAGTTCATAGTGGCACCTTCTTTATAGTTTTACGTGATGTGTGGCAAAGACAAGACCAGGCTAACAAATTTATATTATTCTACTTTATGCGTGGTGCGACAATCACCGTGGCTGACTGGCCTCCAAAGTTCCTTTATAATTTGGACGCTTCTCAGGAGCTCCTTCACTGGTTGTAATCCAGAATTGGCGATTCTCAGCAGCTTGAAGCTCTTGCATTGCATCAGTTGTTCCTTTGACAGCGACCTTTTCTTGTCCCGAGTACAATATCGATTCTCGATTCTCGATTCTCGACTCTCACCGATTACCGTATCTTGCTCGTGCAAGGCTTCGCCAACGGGACTAGTACTAAGACCATTGCAGGAAAACTGTTTGGTAGAAGAAGAGTAAAATGGTGGCTTCCGGTGCGTTACCTGTCTGATGCTCGGTATATCACTGCCAAATTGCGTAACAGAATGCGCGAAAAACCCCTCCGGTACTTGAGAAAATACGATTTTTAATATCCACCTAAAAACCTGAGCGATGTGATTTAGTAACTTATTCATGGTGTTCAGCTTCCGGTTTATTCAGCTTATTGCCAGTTGTAGGCAAAGTTCACGCACACATTATCGCACTCTAACTGGGTCGATTGTGAGGAAACTCTTATGTCAGTCATTGACTAAAAACCCCCGCGCGTTAAGCCTTTGTGCGACGGACGTCCCTTAGAAATATTAATTCCCCACACTGATCGCCAATTCTACTTGCAAAGTGTTGCTGATTGAGTTGTGTAATGTATTCTAGAGAGTAAATTTAGTACTAACCTCGGAGACAAGGATGTAATGAGACATTTATTTGCGTAGTTAGGCCTGCTATCCATTTAGCCTGCGAGCAAGGTCTCCTATTCGGGCAAGCGAAGCGAGCCGCGCGAGAACGCGCGAGCGAGGGGCCGAGGAAAGGCCGGCCCCTCGCGGCTCGCTTCGCTCGCCCAAATAGGAGAGCTTGCTCGCAGGCTACTATCCATTGGGCAAGCACCCCTTTTATTTTCTTTCGATAGCCTGTCCATGCACTAACCTTTGGGTACAGAAACTAGCTACCTCTCGCTGTACCAAAACTTGATAGTTTTGGCGTTCAATATTTTTACACAAAACACCGGTACTGCATCGTGCGCCTTTGGCTCTTTGGTACCCTGCGAGCTTTGGTTCATCGCGTTTTGAAAGATGGAATTTTTGATATCCCCGCGTAAAAGAAGACTGATAAAACGTGTCTTTCATTGACTACAGTGAAACGCCAGGAAATGAAGGATGTTTTGAAAGAAACGGAAAAACTGATAAAAGTAAATATCTGTTTTGATAAGTGAAATTAATGACAAATAACCATAAACTAGTTTTGTTTTTTTGTTTTTTAAAAGCGGTTTGTCTGGCACCTGATTTGTACAATTACTTTCAATCAAACATGGATCGGGTTTTGTTAATTATGACAGAATGTAATTAAAAAGCATTATGTTGACAGCCACAAGGCACATGCTTGCCTAAAGCTGCGAGTATCCCGCCGTGTTTTAAACAAAGGGCTTCTGACCAAGCCGGCATTCTAATCCGCCACAAATATGTGAAGCACGCGTCTTTCAAAGTCGCCTAGTACTTAAAATCGGGGCTCTGGCCTGTTATTGAGTCCTTTTCTTGGAACTGGACCAAAGTTGACACTTCTCTTGCATTCTGACGGAGTGCTCAATTTGATATCTCGAGCGAAGAAACAAATTAAAAGTTACAGCCCAGGGAAACGAAAACGGGTTGTTATTTGCTGTAAATAATTTTTTTCTCTGCCTGTCCTCTACGGAGTACGCGAAAATAATTCTCTTCCAAAATTAACGCATGTGTACGATGCGCTCACGTCTTACATAAGAAGGGAAGGTCATTTATACGAAGTTTTTCTCGTCTTCGGCTCGTCTCAGAGAAGATGAGTCTTATTTCATGCGGATTGTGCTGTTCATACAGGAAGTTTGCGTCTCATTTAATACGCGTCTTACTTTTCCTCGTTTAACTGGCCCTTATACTGACTTCCCATTTCTGAAGGTATATCATTTTGCAAGTCAATGGACTGGAGACCTTATAAAGCAAAAACAAATAGAATTTACTCTCACTAAAACCATAAATGAATAACAATCAAGAAAATATAAACTCAGGAAATTTTTAGTTGTTATCTGATTGTGCAAAATAGAAAATTCCACAAAACGTTTCTTTACAGAGTACTTAATAGACACTGTTTTATTTTTTAATTCAGTTTTTTCAGGACGTTAATTCATATAGGGCCCACCTCTTTAACTTCCTTTTCAGGGTGTTTCTGTACATTTATTTTTATGATACCTTGAATTAAGTATGTATCTTCAACATAACAAAGTCTTCATTCAGGTCATAACAGAGCTACCTTTAATTAGTCCTTGCACTAACAAAGATACTGACGGAGATGAGGCATAAATGGATTGAATTTAACGGCGCACTATCGCGTTATCTAGTAATTATGTGAAGTACATTTTGGTGAACAGCATTCTTTTTAGTCTTACCTTAATTTGCCAAAGAGGGCAAATAATTGCAGTCGCCGGCTAGCTATTTGCTTCGATCAGAGGAACAAGACTGAAGAAGGGATAGTACTGTAGAGAACTGCGCTTAGTTAAAACGAACTGACAATTTTACTACAAGACTGCGACGTAAACTACGGTTGAATATACAGAGGAGAAACTAAAGAGACTAAAATACAAAAAATTCATACAAGAAACAAAGACGAGCTAAGGGGTGCAACTAGAGATTTACGCAAAGAACTAAGCGGAAGGAATAAATTAGCTGGTCACCATTTAAACATGAAAAACGAATGGTGAAAAAAAAATGTCCGACTTACCGCTAAGTTATTCGGCGCGTGCCCGAACGGTTAGAGCGCTGGAGCTCTGTGTTTAAGTCCTGTCTTAACTGCTAACTGGATTTTTTGGTCAAGAGTCCCGAGTTCGGAGAAGCATCAGTCAATCGGGTTGCCTCCCGCTCTCTTCTCTTAATTTAATAATTCAGGAAGAGACGAATAAAAGCAATGGAAATCACCACCCTTAGTCCATTTAAGAAGCTATATCAAACACGACAACACAATCTCGTTTTCAGACCCTTTTACTGTAAATTCAACCCACCTGTCGATGTCTTGATATCGGACGAAAAATTTCGTGTCATGTTTAACATTTTCAACATTACAACACATAGGCGTACGGGCCGGGGGGGCGAGGGGGGCTGCAGCCCCCCTAAATTTTGGGCAACTCAGTTTTTTGGGCAGCAAGAGGAAATTTGGGCAAAGCCAGTTTTTAAAGACGTGTCCATGGTTATTTGAATATTTTGAAGACCTGAATATTAACCTGAAGTTGGCGTAATAATCCAGTTACATTCACGGAGACAGTGGTTACCTAGCATCGTAAGTAATTTATATATTTGTAGTTTTTTATTGTTGGGCACTGTACTGCACTACACTGCACTGCACTGCACTAGCTGGAATGGGTTATTTCCAGCTGTGAATTGATTAGAATAAACTTTCGAAAACTTTCGAGAATCGTCTCCACTCGAAGAACAATGTATGGAAGATTGGTCTGAAAATGAAGAAGTGGCTGACTAATTGTCAGTTAGAATTACGAGAAGAATCTGAATTCTTTTAAAGAATCTATCGTTAGGTTTAAAATTATTCGCTAATTTGGTAAAGTAGACCGAAATGTCTACAAAACCGCTAACAAGAGCGCCTTGATACATACTAATTTAATCCCTACTTCTAGCAATCGGTGCAGAGCTGTCTCCACGGTCTTTCACACACGTTTTTAAATAGATTAAAACTACTATGAGGTTAAATTGCATGTCAAAAGCATTTCGTTTTCTACAGATAACGGCCAAACATCAAGATTTTCCGTTTTCTTAATACAACTGTGGTGGCAATTTTTCCAAATGCTTGTTTATGGCGACGTTGTTTATACTCAAACTTGGTATTGACCCTGAAAACTAACTGTATTAAGCCACCTTCATATGCCAGTACAGCCTACGTTGTTGTAATACGGCCCTCCTTTCTTTCCGACTCTTTCGTAAAAATTTGGGCAACCTACGAGATTTTTTTGGGCAAATGGTTTACGGCCCCCCTGTCAAAAAATTTCCCGTACGCCTATGTTACAACATGAACATAGTCGAGTCTAATTGTCCGACATACAAGTCGAACTCAGTCACCCACTGATCTGAAAAATTGGTGGTTGAACAATTGATTCATAATGATTCAGCTGATGATTATGATGATGAGTGAGGTGAGAATCTGTCGTCTAAATTGAAAGTTGGCTGACTTTCAAGATCAGGATGAGCCATTTGAAGGCATGATCATTTCCAAATTGGAGAACAATTCTACAGTAAATATGGAATTTAGCTTACTAATTAACAACAAATTCATTAACAATCAACAACATAAACTCGGGAAAGTGTTAGCTGTTTTCTGACTAAAATAAAAGCAATGGAAATCACTACCCTGACGGTAGATTGGATATCGGATCATGATATTACGATTAACTTCTGCGAACTTTGCTTTTTCTTTCCTTTTTATTTCTTCTAAATTACAGTTCATTTAAGAAGCTATATCAAACACAACAACAACAACAACAACAACAACAACACAATCTCGTTTTAAATTCAACACACTTCTCGATGTCTACCGCAAGAAAAACGTCGGGTCGTGTTTGATATTTCTATATTTTCAACATTACAAAATCGTCCGACACAAAAGTCGAACTCAGTCAACCACTGAAAAAAATTGGTTGTTGAACAATTGATTCATAATGATTCAGCTGATGATTATGATGATGAGTGAGGTGAATATCTGTCATCCAGATTTAAAGCTGGCTGTGTTTAATGAGCAGGATGAGCCATTTGAAGGCGTCATTTTCAAACTGGAGATCAATTGTAAAGTAAATATGGAATTTAGTTTACTTACTGAAACAGATTGAATAACAGCGAATCAACAAAAATATAAACTCGGGGAAGCGTTTTGACTGACTAGAATAATAGAAAAAAGTTTCCTTTCAGAGTCCGAAAAAACTTCCTAATAGTCTCGAACTCTCGCCTTATTGCGAGACATTTGGTTGCATGAATCGCCAGAGATCACGCGACATCAGTTCGATCACTTCCAAGAAGCCAACAGCTACGAAGGCGTGACCGATATGAGGGGTTTCTTGGACTCTGAGGAGAAACGTTCTATCTTTTTACCAGACACTTTCGTTAATTTCAGAGAGGTTAAAGTTAAACCTGGGAAAATTCCCTTTGAGAACCACCGACCAAGAAACAAGGAGAATATGATCGTAAGGACAGTAAGTTAGCCTAGTTATCGTGACCATATGGATTGTCATTTTTCACTCAATGTGGTTAAAGTGGTGAGATGTGGATGCTTGGATATAAGTTCTCAGTTAGATGTTCATTGATCGAACTCTCAGCCCAGATATTTCTAGTATTTCTTGTCTGTGCTGGTTATTTCTTTGAATCGTAGCTCATTTAGTATCACTTAAGATTCCTAGCTGACAGTTAAAATTTTAAAATTGCTAGCTTAGAATCTGATAACCAATCTCTGAAGCTTAGAAGTGGCTGTCTGACGAACTGTAAACTTTTTCTTAGCCTCAGTGATGACATTATAATGTGATAATCTGAGAAATCAATGCGATAAAATTACGAAGATATTTGTCAACGGGTATTTGAAGGGGAAAGAACGCATTAACACTTGAAGCTACTCAGGGAATCAAATTGACATTTCAGTGTAGACATTGACCAGGCATAAAGAACAAGTCGTGTGATAGTGAAAATTAGCCAGTGACGTCTACTTCGGCCAACCCCATGTAAATTTAAATGACAACACCGATTGAGGAAAATCTTAAAAACCATTTATTCTTGGCATAATAAGATATAAAAAATTGTATAAGTCAGTAGAGTATACCTCCTGTGTTTATTTTAGTATGAATAATAGTTTGATGATGCAAACCTACACCCTTTTTATGTAGTTTCAAGTTGCAACATTGGAACCTCCATCTGGCGTAGACATTTAGTCTCGTCTCGTTCTCTCTGAGATTCATAGTGCTAAGAATCTGTCGTTCTCATAACATCTGTTTAGATGCCGTTTAGGAAATATAGATTTCTTCATGGAAAGTGCTGACGTACGATATTTACGCTCGAGTTAGTTAAATAAAATACTGAGTTGAATTAACTAAGCTTACAGCGTGACAATTTCATAACAACGAATTAGTTTTTCGTAAGAGATTCACTCAAGAAATATGCTGAATAAAAAGGAGGAAAAGCTCGACAAAAATAAGCACTTAGCTTTTCAATGAAGCTCACTCTTTCTATGTCAAAGGAGGACTGTCGTCGTCGTCTGAAGAGTCAAATATGCGTTTCATTCGTTTATAAGTTTGTTGTTTTTGTACTACTATTGAAGACGAGGACCAGCTGATACTGATGGTGAAATTTCCTCCGTAAAACACAGCACCCTTGAATAGCCCTGCTGCTGTCGACGTTGGACTTTCTTCTTTTGTTGTTTCGACGAGAGAGTGCGTTTCAGTTTGAACCATTGAAGAGTCGAGCCAATCAATATTTTTGACATACTTTTCTGTTGTTCTTGTGAAACATGACTTGAAGGTTCAAAGTCTTTGCTGTCTTTTCACTTCACACAACTTGCAGAGATATTCGTTCAATTCCTTGGCTTCGATGTCTTCAGGATTTCTTTGCTCGTGTTTTTCTCTCAGAAATTCAATGAGTAGCTAAGCTTCACATCTCTCGTCGTATTAGCCCTTGTATTTTTGTTTTGCTGCTCGATAATATAGTCGTCAATTGACTTTTCTAAATACTCAAATCTCGTGGATCCTTGAGCCATTGTTAGATGTACAAGTGCTTTTGTACTTTTGGTACACAAGGTTTTCTCGCCATGGAGGTTTGCTCGCAAAGAACTTGAACTTGTTGCATGAAACCTGTGTTATGTTTTGACAAGTCTCTCCTGATTGGACGAAACGCCTTACGCACATGTGAGAAACCCATTTCGCTGCTGTGATTGGCTATCAGAATTTTTCAAAGCGGGTTTCCTTGTGAAGAAAACTGTAAGTAAATGTCAGTATGTATACAACAAAGTCCATTCTTTAGGTAGGGACTGATTAGTGGTTTCGTGCACGTGTATTCTGTTGATCGATTTGACATATTTAAGATATCCATATAATGTCAGGGTCAGTTCATTTGTTTCACAGAGCCAAATGTAGTGCCTGGCGTGTAAGAAGGCAAAAATTTACATGTTGATGTAACTTTGACGAAACAGGCCTTAAACCAATGGCTAGAGCAATATCCGCAAAGAAAAATTGTTTTGAACGACCTGGAAAGCCATAGTTTAGGCGCGCTATTACGTTTTCCCAGAGCAGAAAGAAGACTACAGTAAGTCAATAATTGAGTCTTTAAGTCGTATTTGTTCTGCTGCCTTTCAGGTGATTTAGCGGAGCTCTTGCGCGCGAAACGCGCGAGCGGAGCACCATGGAAAAGAAAATGAAGTAATCTACCCATCTGAGAAAATTTGGTAATCACGTGAAAGTCCGTCCGCACCACAGGTAACTACAATGTAAAACAGCTCAATCAACAGGTATGGCAACCCAAATACAACTCGTAGTTATTTTGGCGGGAAATCGCATAGCAACCGGCGTCTTGTAAAGCAGAGACAACTAAAGAGTCAATAAAGACGAAAACGGAAAGCGGAAACTGTTTTTGTATCCGTGTTGTCTAAAGTATTTAGCTTAGATTAATTGTCATGTCCACAAATTTGGAATATAGAGCATGAGAAAGACAGAGAAAAGAGAAAGTAGGCGGCAGGCCAGCGAAGCTCAACGAGAAAAAGGGCGACAGAGATCTAGAGCGAGAGATAAAAAACAAAGGAGACATTTTTTTGTTAGAAGAACAACACGAAAATTTTGTAGCGGTGGTGACAAAATGAGAAATGCTAGCGGCCACCAATACAAGGTGAAAATGAGTGACAGTGAAAAAAAGTGAGCGAGAACACGTACGACTTTCCTCCATAAAACGTGTAACTAAGAAGTTTCTGGAGGTTTCACGTTGTAGTCGTGCAATTCAACGGCAAACTGAATGTACAAAAAAAAAAAATGTGCTGCGCCTACATAGTTGCTTTTTTTGCTAATTGGACTCATTGTTGTTTTACAGCGTTCTTCGGCGTTGCCTTCGCCACTTAGAATTTCAAGATTTTATATTTTGTTTGAACAATTATAAATATTATCGAGAGCTTCGCTTTTAGCCCTGGCTAAATTTTTATATTATTTTCCTAATACCTCTGCATTCCCATTCCCTATAGTAAATAGAGCCACTGTTGATTCGCACCAGAGAGTTGAACCATAGGTTTTGTTCAAGAAACTGTCTTTCGGATGTTAATTGTTGTTCAAAGTTTAGCAGTTGGTGGAGTGACGATTCTGTTTCGAAGTTCTTTGTAAAAAATTTTGAAATACGCTTTGTAAAACAATTTTGACCACTTAAGCTTAACTTAATCTCATCACGTAAATTGAATGGTGTGTCACCTGTAGAGATACAGGTTTTCAACGATTCACGCCATTGAGTTGGTAGAGCGTCTTTTAAAAAGACAAGCCTAAAGGCATCCAACGGCGAAAGGTGCAAGACTCTCAACGCGCTTTTGATTATAAGTTCATTTTTATTCGAGATTAAATCACCCACTCGAAGGATCCCTTTCTCAGCGAAATTTCGAAAATACACAGACTTGTCACCGATCGATACAAATAAATTTGTTGTTCCATAAGATAACTTTTGACAAGTCTTTTCCATTTAAATCATGTTAAATTATTTACCCCTGAGCAGTTTGCAAAAATTTTTTCAAACATTCTTCATAAAAGGCTAGTAATTTGATAGGCAATTTCTTCAAATCAACTGAGTCACAACATAAGACTAATTTACCCCTAACAGGTTTCAGATAATGCAAAAGGATTGTTCTCCATCCACTCGATTGATCATTTGCCAATTTCTTGCGGCAAAGTACTCTTTGTGTTTCATTTATGGAATTTAAATGTGGGGCTATAAGTGCAGAGCGTTTAACTTTATCCTTTCCTTTCCAGATAAAATCAAAGATAATTTTGTTTTCTTCTTTCACAAATTCTTTATCCGATGATATCAAGCTCGTGCGTATAAGAAGATAGGGGTAATAAAGGTTTTGGCAATTTGAATTCTCCCTATGATAGTCAGATCCCTTCACCTCCAGATTCGTAGCTTAAGTTGAATGGAGCTGATTAATTCATTGATGTTTAACTTTTGTTTCGCGCGAATGTCATAGGTAAAATGTACTCCTAAGATTTTAACTGATCGTTTAATTTTTATGTTGTTCAGAGCGGTTTCTTGTACGGTACAGGCCAGGTTACCTCCTTTAGGCCAGAGCAAGTTCCATAATCTTCTATAAGTTTAAGAAATTTGTTAAAGAGAGATCATCTTTTAAAAAAACCAGTCAGGTCATCTACGAACAGAGTTACTTTCATCTCTTCATGATAAACAAACTTTTAACGAATTTTGCGAACTTTGCTCTTTCAGCCTTCCTTTTTATTTCTTCAATATTATAGATCATTTAAGAAGCTAATTATCAAACACGACAAAACAATCTCGTTATAAATTCAACTCACCTCTCGATGTCTTGATATCGAATGGAAAACTTCCTGTCGTGTTTGATATTTTCAACAATATAAAATGAACATAGTCGAGTCCCTCAAGGGAATTATCCGACATACAAGTCGAACTCAGCACCCACTGAAAAAATTTCCTGGTTCAGCCGTTGATTTTGATGATAAGTGAGGAACTGTCATCCAAATTTAAAGTTGACTGAGTTTAAAGGTAGGAAGCTGTAGGATGAGCCATTGAAGGCATCATTTTCGAATTGGAGACCAACTGTAAAGTAAATCTGAATATATAGAATTTGGTTTTATTACTAATTAAAAACAAATTGAATAACAATCAAGGAAAACATAAACTCGGGACAGTGTTAGTTGTTTTCTGAATAAAATAAAAACAATGGAAATTACTACGCCCTGACGGTCGGTAGATTGGATATCGGATCGTAATATTATTATTAACTTTTGCGAAATCTGCTTTTTCAGCTTTGCTTCTTATTTCTTCAAAATTATTGGAGCTTTATCAAACACGACAACACAATCTCGTTCAGTTATAAAAATCAACCCACCTCTCGATGTCTTGATATTGGATGAAAAATTTCCTGTCTCACGCGTACGGTGAGGAGAATCTGCCATCCAAATTTAAGTTTGGCTGAGTTTAAAGAGCAGGATAAGCCACTTGAAGGCCTCATTTTTAAATTGAAGAACAATTGTAAAGTAAACATGCAATTTAGTTTACTAATTGAAACAGATTGAATAACAACGAATCAAGAAAAACATAAACTCGAGAAATATTTTGACTGACTAGAATTAAAGACGAAAAGTTTCCTTTCAGAGTCCGAAAAAACGTCCTTTAAGTTAGCAGTCTCGAACTCTCGCCCTTATTGCGAGACATTTGGTTGCGTGAATCGCCTGAGATCACGCGACACATGATCAGTTCGATCACTTTCAAGAAGCCAACAGCTACGAAGGCGTGACTGATATGAGGGCTTTCTTGGACTCTGAGGAGAAACGCTCCATCTAAAAGCTGTATCGATCCAACATGACGGGACACTCTTATTACGAGGCACTTTCGTTAATTTTCAGAGGGGTTAAAGTTAAACCTTAAAAGGGGAGATTCCCTTTGATAACCACCGGCCAAGAAACAAGGAGAATATGATCCTAAGGACCGTAACTAAGTTAGCCTGGTACCCGTGGCCACTAATGGATTGTCATTCAATTTAATGTGGTTAAAGTGGTTCGGAGATGGTTGCTTGGATATAACTTGTCAGTTAGAAATTCATTGAACTCTCAGCCCAAATATTTCTAGTATTTCTTATCTCTGCCAGTTATTTCTTTGAATCTCAGACTCATCTATCACTTAAGATTCCTAACTGACAGTTAAAATTTTGAAATTGCTAGCTTAGAATCTGATAACCTACGTCTGAAGTTTCGTAGTGGCTGTCTGACTAAACGTAAACTTTTTCTTAGCCTCAGTGATGACATTATAATGTGATAATCTGAGAAATCAGTACGATATTCGAAGATATTTGTCAACGGGTATTTGAAGGGGAAAGATCGCATTAACACTTGCAGCTACCTAGGGAATCAAATTGATATTTCAAAGTAGACATTCTTGACCAAGCATAAAGAGCAAGTGGTGTAATAGCAAAAATTAGCCAGTGAGCTTTACTTCGGCCAACCCCATGTAAATTTAAATGACAACACCGATTGAGAAAAATCTTAAAAACCATTTATTCTTGGAATAATTAAGTCATTAGACTATAACCACCGTATTCATGTTAGTATGAATAAAAGTTTAATGATGCAAACCTGCACCCTTTTAATGTAGTTTCAAGTTGCAACATTGGAACCTCTATTTGGCGTAGGTATTTAGTCTCCTCTCGTTCTCTGTGAGATTCATAGTGCTAAGAGTCTGTCTTTGTCATAACATTGTTTGGTTTGTTAAACAGTGGTAAGTTGTAAAAATTATTCATTTTTTAACATGTGTTTTTTAAGTAATTTTAATTAGTTTGTTGGTTCTAAAACTGAGTCATCTTTTCGATTTTTGGTTGGTTCACCAGAAGTCTTGTCAACTACTCAACACTGTGTTTCTTTTTTCAATATCATCATTTTCTTGGTCTCCTTACTAATAACTGAGGCCCACAGGTCGTTCTCTCATGATCAGTTCTCGGAAGACACCAAACAGCCCCTCCAGTGTCTTGCCTGCCTGTAACAATGGCACTCCTATGACACGAAAATTTTATAATTTTCACCAATTTTCTCTTTTTTTTTTTTTTTTTTTTTTCTACTTTAGCAACCTCACTATACATTAATTATGTTGCGATTTTTTTGTAAATACAGCTATAACACTAGCTATACGTTAAGAATCCTTTTCTAAAACATTTTTTTTTCTATTTTGCCCGTTTAAACCAGAATTAAATTACAATAATTCGCCCGCTGGGAAGGTAGCCAACAAGGCGCACAGCTAAGTCGTGGTATCATATTCTTCATCTTCATATCTTTTTTAGTTGGTAAATTTATCTCCTTTACCCTAAACAATCATTTATATATCATACTTTTGTATCTTGTTTTTATTTCGTGCCTTTGTTTTATGAATTCAAGTTCTTAGACGTACTTCAATTTCTTATTATTTATTTATTCATTTATTTCAACAACACTTTAAGGTAAAACAAACGGTTGAAAAAGTGGCGAAGGAACTTGTAAAAAAAATTACGACAAAAATGACAAGATTCACAAAAAGTTATCATTACGCTTAAGCATAAGAAATAAAAGATAAACAATGAAGAAACGCCAAAAGGCTTAACGGAGGCAGAATTTGTTGTAAAAAGAAAAGCATGCAAATCTATACAAACGAGATTATCAGGGGTATATGGGAAAGGCGGCGCCAAAAGAGAGTTTTAACTCTGTTAAGATTCCGTTTAGAAAAGTACATTTTTTAGGTAGGGACTGATTAGCGGTGTACGTGTATTCTGTGGATCGACTTGACATATCTAAGATATCCATATAACTTACTTCTTCTCCAGAGTGATTTAGAGCAGAAAGAAGACTACAGTAAGTCAATGGTTGAATCTTTAAGTCGTTTTTGTTCTGCAGCTCTTGAAGGCTGAGAAATTGTCATTGTTGCCTTTCAGTTGTTTTATTTTCCTAATGCCTCTACATTCCCATCCCTACAGTAAGTGGGGGCATTGTTGATTCGCACTAGGGAGTTGAACCGTAGGTTTTGTTCATGAAATTGTCTTTCGGATGTTAATTGTTGTTCAAAGTTGATTTTTGACCAGATTAGTGGAATTTCCTTTAAAAAGTTGTCTGTTATGTTTAAGCCCTTGATTGTGTCCATTTTGTTAATGTGGCCAGTGAAAGGAAGGCCGTAGCCAAGTTTTTTTAAAAGCTTTAAAAGTCTTATAACCTTGACAATTTTATACGTAGAAGAATGTCAGACCACAACAAGATAACATTTGCCATAAAATATCTTCCCATGTCACATCTAGGGTGATCATCAGTTTGATCATCAGATGACTGACGTCATCAGTCACGTGACTATTTCCGAATTAGGTTTTTTGTTGCTGTGACAATATTTCATTATTAGGTTAAAAACAAATAGCTTATTTGAGGTTTTGGTTGTGTGGGGCATTTTATAAATAACCAGTTGACGTCCGGCATTAAAAATTTAAGGGGGTAATGAACATTAGCGAAAAAGTCGGGAGACTAGGCAAAGGGTTGTAGAGAGTTGACCTTTCATCACACTGCAGAGAAAATTTGCAGGAAAGTAATGTTCTTCCTGATATTTTTTTTTTTTTAATTACCAAAAGAAGGACATGCCGTCATCAATCACGAGATCAGAGCGTTTTGAATATTTTAGGTCCTTTTTAAAGTACATTATTCACCATAAATTGATAAGTTTTTGTTGTTTTTCTCTACAATTCTTTACACTGTATTACCCGTGCGAGAAAAAAATGTGATTTTCAGTTTTTCATAGGTAGTCAAATAATTGATGTTGTACAAGAGTACACTCGACTTAGGAACTCGAATTTCCTCATCTGTCCTCATCCTCAATTTGTCAGTGTCACGTGAACATCTCAAGGAGAAAGCTCTTCAAGCCCTCTTCAGCTTGATACGACACACGAATCTTAGCAAACTAAAAGCAGCTCTCGCCTGTAAAATATTTGATACTATGATCTCCCCTATTCTAACATATAACAGTGAAATTTGGGTTGTGTATGCCAAACCAGATTTTAAGACCTGGGACGGCTCACAAATGGAGAAGGCACACCTTCAATTTTGTAAACGATACTTGGAGGTAAACAACAAGCTTCTAATATACCTTGTAGAGCAGAGCTTGGTCGTTTTCCTTAAAATATCACAATCGATCAAAAAATTCTGAAATACATTTTGTATATACAGTCTAAAGATGAGGAATCTCACAGCAAACAAGTTTTTTTATTGTCATTCGACTTACACTGTAATGGCAAAAATAGCTTCCACTCTCATTTAATGAATATGTCAGAATACTTTAGCTTCCTGACTTTAACACTGATTTATTAGATATAGCTATGGTAAAAAGCTATATAAGTTCAATGAAACAGGAATATATCTCCGTATTGGCAAAACACCATTCAACATTCTCAAAAATTTGGATTTTAGAGATCTTTTAAAACCGATCATACCTCCTCTAGTTACGTAGACTTAACAAGAGGAACAGCTGGGAGAAGGGCTTTAGTAAAACTACGAATAAGCAATCACAAACTAATGATAGAAATAGGCAGATACAATCAAACTACGAAGGATAATAGGCATTGCCCTTTTTGTGGATGCAATGCATACTCTATGATGGAGTAAATTTTACTGTAAAGTCAAGACTCTGATTCCAAATATTACCCAGTTACCTATAAACGGTTTGATCAATGAACTGATGAACTCTTCTAATTCCTTTATCAATAGACAATTCATAAAATATATTTCAGCTTGTTTTGATGTTCGTGACAAATTATTATCAAAGTAACGTAATTGCCCTGTGTTGTAATTTTTGATTCCTAGACATAGCTTTTGCAATGAATACTGTATGTGTTTGTGTGGTCATGCAAATAAAGCTCGTTGTTGTTGTTGTTGTTACCCCAGAGTAATTATTATTCCATTTTCAAAGCGCTGAAGCAAACGAAAACTGAGCCAGAAGTTCAAACGTTTCGTAAATTGACCGATATTGCAATTAAAATCGAAGAGAAGACCTACTCTTGAGACATTTGTAAAATCCTTTCTCAAATGAACTGTTTGTTTGCCGAAATTAATGTTCAACGTTTGTTGATAAAGGAGAACTCAAATTCAGACAAGCTACACAAAAGTGCTGATCAAACGTCGTAAACATCGAATTCATTTCTATGCAAGCTAGAGGAGGCGGTGGGGGGGAGCTTATAGCCTTACTCGACTTACGTATTTTTTTGTTTACAGGTAGATGGCCCTATAACTAAGGGAGAAGGGATTAAAAACTGAAACATACGGTATTCCCTCTTTTGTTAAGCCTGAGGATCCTCAAGACAAAAATGATCATTTTTTATTTTGATTCCTGGTTTTTAGGATTTTGACTCAGACGATGCAACCCTGGTTGACTGCAGCGTTTTCATTGTTTCTGGCATGCTCGGTGAATGGTCTGGACGTGGTTTTAAACGACACGTGTGCTGGTCAGAGTGATATAAATGAAGTTGCAAATATGATAGAGGAAATTGACATAAAACTCGACCAACAGAGCTCACAGCTGGATAAAGTCATCGAACTTTTACAGGGTAAGCTGGGTAAAATGGCTCTCCTCCCAGCATGGTCAACATGAAAAACGGTTCTTATTTTAGTGATTCTCATCTGAAGACGTGTTCCAAGTGCACTGTTAGTTAGAAAGAACTAACCCAGCCCCCAAGCTGGTCAATTTATTCTTGCGGACCCAATGCCTTATTCACTGTCTCTCCTAACCCTCGGCTAGCAAAGCTGTAAGTGGTTTCTTTCCGGCATGGCGTTTATATTAGCAAATAAAGTAAATAAGCCAACTTAGGCGAATGTCGGCAACACGAGCCAATCCGTACATACTCACGGCCGTATATGACTCAGTTAACATTTTCTTCAAATTTTTAATGAACATTTGCGTTAAAATTTTGCATTTTGGAGCAAATTGTAGCCATCGTATTGTTCATCTGTATTTCTTCAATCAACAACGGCTCCACTAACAGAGGCTGGTCTGCCTGTGCTGACGTTAAATTGACATTAAATATCGTTTTCCATTCTTCCATCCATAATTTCTTCCTTATGTACTTACCAATACTTAATACTTACTTACTTACATACATACCTACTTATTACATACTTATTTACTTATCGATACTTACTGACTTACGATTACTAGGTGGGTCAGGTGGCGTCGGAGGTAGCGGACAATCGAGAGTTTCGAGTTGCAAGGAACTTTTTAATAACGGATCGTAAGTACAACATAAATAGTTACGTAGTGTTAGCAACATTTCTTGTTGTTATTTTTTGGTTTCGTCATATAACAACCAACCTTTTAAGTTTTTCATAGTATCTTTCTTTAGGTTCAACGGCTTTTTTTTTGCATATAATATAACCAGGCGCCCAGATCAGCTGTAACTCCATTGCAAATTAACGGCGGCATGTTACACCTGTACTGTCGCAATTTGTAATAATCATCGCACTTTGTAATACCTGTCGCAATTTGCAATAAATTCATCGCACTTTGTAATACCTGTCGCAATTTGTGATAAACTGTGTCACACTTTGTAATAAAAAAGCTGTCGCAATTTGTAATAACTGTCCATCGCACTTTGTAATAAACTAAGCTGTCGCAATTTGTAATAATTCCATCGCACTTTGTTATAAACTTAAATTATTTTCTTTGGCCAAACATGCATGTCTTCCGTTATAAATTTTTCTGCCTTGATTAATCATGTGACCAACGAGAATCGCTTTTTTTATGAAAGACACGAAACTTCCTGTGACATGTCACCAAAAAAAGGATATGAATCATTTTATTTATTGAATTCGAAATATTTAAATAACAAAAGCAACATTTAACAACAAAAAATTCATGGATAACCTGGCATCGTCTTCCAAATCCATCTTCAGTTTGCTTGCCACGTGACACGTGAAGCCTTGGGGGGGGGGGGGGGGGGGGAAATAATCCCAATAAAAATTATTCACCGAAGCGGCGAGGTAAATATCCAATACTAGCCACCCACGCTGAGGTGAATAATTGTTTTAGTATATACTAAAACAGTGAGATAATTGAGCACAAAAATGATGATTTTTAACTCATTTACTGTTGCCAACGATTACAATTTTGGCGCGCGATGACCGAATGGCCGCGGCCGTCGCTTTTGCTTCTTCACTTTTGAAGGCATTTGTTTAGCTCTTGCGGGACAGTTTCTTCGATTATTTTTGTATTTAAAAAATTCTGTAAAAAAGATTATTAAATTTAGTTTTGAGCTTATTTATGAACAAGTCAACTAAATAAAGTAACGCAAGACTTAAGCTTAATTTGCATTTGTAAACAAAAAATTTTTTCACCGGTTTTATCGATAAATTCAAGTCAAAAAGACAAAGCTTTACCTGTTAAAACTTCCAAACCGAACTTCGTCACCTTCTTCATGTATTTCGGAAATAGCTTGCTTGATTAGTTGTGAAATTTCTTAGTTTGTTACAGCAGCAAACTGGGAAGGCATTTTGCTCGCAACCTACGCGAGTTTGGCGTCGCTCGCTCGGAGGAACTGGAGGTTAATCAGTGAATAGTACAGGATATTCACTGATTGATTAGCCAATCAGAGCGCGCGAAAACACTATCTACTGTTTTAGTATATACTATATATGGGCGAGATAGGTAAGTACCGCTTAGGATCTCGAACCTTAAATAAGGTATCATTTTTTACCTTGTTGGCTTTGTGTCTTTGTCTTTAGATAGAGTAACTTAAGTAGTAATGGATGATTTGGTTTATTGTATCCTTTCCATTTTGTAGAAAAAAGTAATCCTAAGCACGCTCGGAAGAATTGCAAGGTCTTACGTGTTGTACGAGCGGAAAGAGAATTTTTTACTATCCCCACAGTATTTTCCTTAGAGGGCTCCATAGAAAAGAATTGTTTTAAGATGGAATGATACTCCTTTTGTTCCTATATGGGACCAAATCAAGAGAGAATAATGGACCAAATGGTCAGCCGGCTCAGTGTATGACCCCAAGTGAGTTTTATAAAAAAAGGTACAGTACATAGGTATCGGACAGCGACTAATTGTATTTTGTGTTTACATTTCTGTTGTGGTTCGACAGTGTTAGAGACCTGATTAAGTTGGCCAAAATATGGAAGGCACTATTACTTCTTTTAAGATTGCGCGTTAGACAAGGACGGTGTTGTGTCGACCTGTTATAAGATCTAAAAAGGAAAGCTTGAACTTTCCTGGTGTCCTTATCTTAATGACGTAAGGATGGATGTTACGATTTGTGAAAATTAAATACCTTTTAATAGTGGCTCGTTTGTGTCTAGTGTGTCTAGATTTTGTACTCGGACAATGCTCTGTCCAGAGGCACATCCCCGTATTGGCCATATAAGAGAGTACCCCCCCCCCCCGGGTAACCATTGCATGCAAACCATCTAGTACAATAGCCAGGTTTAAGTCAGATAACTAATCAACATTGTTAAAAAAAATGTTTAGCCCCCCCTAGGACCCCCAGGACCGTGAATAAAGTTAAATGGTTGAAATAAGCGGAGATATAGATTATATACGTAATTTTGTAAGTTACGTGCTTGCAGACGTCATCATCTTTGTTTATGAAATACCATTCATATTATCTTAATGTTGACGAAGTAAGTTGAATCACTCTAAAAAATTATTACAAAGTGCGATGGAATTATTACAAACTACGACAGCTTAGTTTATTACAAAGCGCGATGGACAGTTATTACAAATTGCGACAGCTTTTTTATTAAAAAGTGCGACACGGTTTGTTACAAATTGCGACAGGTATTACAAAGTGCAATGAATTTATTACAAATTGCGACAGGTATTACAAAGTGCGATGATTATTACAAATTGCGACAGTACCATGAGAATTCCGCGTGCACGTACAACACATGCATGTCGGGTTAGTGTTGTCTTAAGGGGATAAAGTGACTCCAATGGTTTTTATTAAAACAATTAATAAGGGCTGCAGAGTTGCTAGTAAATGAGGTGCTCTGCCGATTAAGTTGTATTTATAATGAAAGCGCTTCTTAATTTTTCGAGTTTTAGGGCGGCGCTCTTTCAAGTAACTGCGATTTTCATTGGATATGAGGGCCTTGTTACATTTGTTGTCCATCTGCTTATAACATTTGAAGGCTTTATTACATTTGAAGTCAATTATCACATTTGTGGCTTCAACGGCCTAACTATCCGTTTTACTGCTTTCCGAGCGGGTACATTTTTTTTTTCCGAGCGGGTAAATATAATTTTTAATTAAGGCCACACTCTACCCGATTCGGCTGGTGTTACATTAACTTGGCTTGGCTGTTGTAGATTGCTCCGTAAAAGTTTTTCTGTTCGAAGAGTGCTCAAAAGATTGTTATATTCTATTGTTATATTTATCTTTTTTTTGTCGCTAAACTCAATCTTTTATTTGCATTTACTAGGATGCGTCAAAACGGAGCCTACTTTCTGAATTTGGGGTCTGAAATAATTAGTGTGTACTGTCATATGGAAGGTACAACTCAGCTTGAAGCTTGCGGAGGAGGTGGATGGACTCTGGTCATGAAGATAAATGGCGAAAAGGTAGCAGCGGCAAAGAAACAACTTTATTTATTATTCAATAAAAATATATTGCACATGTTCATGATTGGCTCCAGTCCATCGACTAATTCTTCATAATCAACCGGCGTTTACCATATTTGGAAGATGTACTAGGAAATATACATGATCGATGCGATGGTAAATTGCCTAACAACCCATCAATCAACCTCGTTTCCACCGTCGCGGCAGCCTAGTCGCTTACGTCTGAGTGAAAACAAGGCGCTCAGAGCTATCCAAAGACGAAATAGCCGAATTTCTGAATAATACTCAGCCTCATTTAATAATTGTTAATTTTTATGCAGTTCTGTCACCATCTCAATAGTCCCTTTGCAGCAAGTCACTCAGTTACGTGATTCGCTTTGACTCGACCGCTCGTATTATAGCCAGTCATACAATAAAGCATCTTCACAGGTTCACTAGTAGAACCATGATGGCGGTCATTGACTATCATCACGACGAAATGTTTAGAGGAATCTCGCCATATCATGTCATTACTACCTTAGCGCGGGTTTTTATTACATTATTTAAGGTCTTCTTAGCCTAAATATTCTCAAAACGGCATGTGGAGGGGGAAAAGGTTGGATGTGGTTGTTTCCAGTGCCCAGACGACCAAACTGAATAGTCTTGCGACCAAGATGTGACCAAGAATACTCCATACTCCAGAATTGGGTTTGGTACCGCAGGGCAGCATGATGATAGCAACACCTGTGGAAACGAGGCAATGTATGGTGGGGACAATGGGGTTAAGCACATAAAAGCCATGGGTTACATCTTGGTGAAATGAGTTTCAAGATGTGACCAAGAATGTGACCAAGATGACATGTGAAAACGGTCTTTTAATTGACGATATATATGACTATCATTTTCTTCTTTATCTGTTCAGAGAACCTTTCACTACGATTCCATATTGTGGACCGACAAGAGGGAGTATCATCCTTCTTCAGGGAATACCCTGTTTGATCATCAAGAGACAAAATTACCCACCTACTGGAGCACACCATTTTCTAAGGTCTGCCTCGCTATGAATATCGGCGGCCAAGTTAAATCGATCGTCATCCACAAATACGCAAACTCCTTGTACTCCTTGATCGCTGACGGAAAATACCGTCCGACTTCACTGGGTCGTAACACCTGGAAGAGGCTGATTGGCGAACAGGCTTCGCTGCAGACAAATTGTAATCAAGAGGGTTTCAATTCCGTGACATCATCAAGCAAGGCAAGAATTGGCATCATTGGCAACAACGAAAATGATTGCAAGACGTGCGACTCCAGAATTGGGTTTGGTACCGCAGGGCAGCATGATGATAGCAACACCTGTGGAAACGAGGCAATGTATGGTGGGGACAATGGGGTTAAGCACATAAAAGCCATGGGTTACATCTTGGTGAAATGAGTTTCAAAAAATCTGGTTCCAGTTCACGCCCCGCACAATGATCAATGGATTTTGCAACGCTTATAGAAAATTGTAGACTTATATTAGGCGATAGAGACCTTTAGATTCGAGGACGAGAACGACTACGAGTACGAGATTTGATTTAAAGTTTTTTTCGCGTATTGTCAAAAAATAGACACACCGGAATTCTTCATTGTACTTTTTTTCACCAGAAAAGTTAACACTTTTACCTCTCCCGATTGCAAAATGCTAAAACTTCTAACATTTGTTGACTTGTTCCCGCTTCTACGACACTCTCGCTAAAACTCGTACTAGAATGACGACGGCAACCACGTTTCCCGCCAAAATGACACTGCCTAACACGCGAGCACTACTTACTTTTGAGAAATTTTCGTACTGGTAATAATTCTCGTCTCATAATCTAAAGGTCTCTAAATAGTTTAGGCCAGGACGATTTGTAGAAATGCTCAGTTTAATAAACGCATTGCTTAAAACAAACACTTTCTCTCTGTTTTCCTCTGTCTCCATCATTCCTGGCCGTACGGTCAGGCCCTTCTGTCAGCCACATCAGTTTTAAAATCCCTAAGCAATGCATAATGCTTTCCCCGCCCTCTCTCCACTCCACACACACTTCCTTCCCCAAAAAAACTTCACAAAGATACAGCTGTTTTATTGGTAAAGACTACTAAAAGCCTGCAAGCAAGCCAACCTAAGTCGTCAAGTTGAATAATTAAAGGGATACGAAGCAGTCTCGTTTCTGTTAATGATAACTGACAGGGAATTCAAGGTTTCACGATGGCACTGGCAACAAGAGTGTCATGATACAATAGTTTAATCAACAAAATGTCAATTCATACTTGCATCACAACGTGGTCATTGTTCGACTTCAGGTTGTCGCGTTTTCAGATGCAGAGAAGGCAGCGGGTCAGTAAGGTTCTCTGCTCGCCTCTTTCGATTGTTAAGTAGATCTTATGGCGCTTGAGAATTCAAGCACACTTTGATATATGTATTAAGTTGTCTCGACCCAGCATTTTTGTGAGGATACCTTCCATCTTTGAACCTCTTATACTTCTAACAGCTTGATCTTTCAGTGTTTTAAATCCTTCAGTATAACACGAGGATTACCCATAGACTGAACTTTATTATGATATTTAGTGACAATGATGTCACAATTGTTTTAGCTTTTAATTAGACTGTGTTGCAGGCGCTTCAAAGTAATAGACACAAGAAAGAACGGAACGAGCGAGGGAGTCTTGCGTGTCTCTGTCGCGTGTCCCGCTCTTACACCTAGGACTTCCAAGCACCTGCTACGCAAGCTTGGCTCTCAATCGCATTCCAGTTTTCACTCACATGCACGTTTATTCTAAAAATGCTCTACGCTTCCTATAAGTTGGGTGCTTACCTTATGTTGTGCGAAGTTTCCCAAAAATGTTATGCGCAAAGAAACTATACACGGGCACCGGTTGTTCAGAGGCTGTATTACGTTGAACCTATATGCAGTGGATAACGCAATCGGTTTCTCTAAAACTTAATATCCCCTGAATAGTGATTATCAAGTGCATAGCGCTATCCAACATTTGAACAACCGGTGCCAGGACGAAATTAACTAGTATTCGCACAATAAAACAAGGAAGAAGGAAAACCTAATAGTGAAAAAAAAAATGGATGTCACACTTAGTTAGATCTTACAGCAAGAGCACGGCGTGCCACTCACCCTTACCCCAAAGGGAAACACCATGGCCGAGTGTTTAGAGAGTTGGAGCACCGTTTTCAAGTCCTAACCTATATATTAAACCGCTAACTGGATTTGCTCTTGGTCAAGAGTCCTGAGTTCGGCGTAAAATGAACACACTAAGGCCATTTATACGAGAAAAAATAAGACACAAAGTGTACCAATTTTATACGCGAATGTCTTAGGTAAGACAAATACAGCTAGTAAGTACAAATGGTTGGCGTGTTATTTCTGACCTGGACTCAGTATTATGTGAATGTTGCCCTTAGCAACGGCAACATGGTAAATTTATTTGTAAGTTTTATTGTAAGTTTATAACACGACGATATCAAAATTTACTTTTTTATTTATTGTGACTGCTAACGCTTTATAAGCTTCTACTTGCACAGGCAGATGTAACACATTTCTTAACGAGGTCTGCAATTTGAGTTTTTTCATCGGCAGTACACCAAAGTTAACACTTCCCTTGCATTCTGACTGGCCTGCTCATATTGATTTCTGGAGCAATTAAAAGTGTAGATGGCAGCCCAGGGAAATGACAACGCTTTGTAATTTGCTATAAATAATTTTTTTTTTTCTCTACCCGTGAAAATTTTTCCCTCCAAAAATTAACGCATGCGTGTGATAGGTTAGCGTCATGAATATGAAGGGAAGGCCATTTATACGAATATTTTCTCGTCTTAGCTCGTCTTGAGTCTTATCTAAGAACAGGTGCTCAGGGCTGTTCTTATAGATAAAACGCGTCTTATTTCAGACGAAATGAGCCGTTGATAAGGAAAGTTTGCGTCTACTTTTCCTCGTTTAACTGGCCCTACTGAGCCATTTGTGAAAATATCATCTTGCAATCAATGGGAAATTGATCAATAGGAAAGTGTTGGTTGTTTTCTGACTACATTTTTATAAAAACAATGGAAAATCCACTACCCTGACGGTAGATAGGATATCGAATCTTAATATTACATTGAACGGTAATTGCGAACTTTGCTTTTTCAGCCTTCCCTTTTAGTTCTTCAATATTATAGTTCGTTTAAGAAGCTAATTATCAAACACGACAAAACAATCTCGTTATAAATTCAACTCACCTCTCGATGTCTTGATATCGGATGGAAAACTTCCTGTCGTGTTTGATATTTTCAACAAAACAAAATGAACGTAGTCGAGTCCCTCAGGGGAATTATCCGACATACAAGTCAAACTCAGTCACCCACTGAAAAAATTTGCTGGTTGAACAATTGATTCATATATGATTCAGCTAATGATTTTGATGATGAGTGTGGAACTGTCATCCAAATTTAAAGTTGGCTGAGTTTAAAGGAAGGATCGCGATATGAGCCATTGAAAGCATCATTTTCGAATTGGAGAACAATTGTAAAGTAACTCTGAAAATATAGAATTTAGTTTTATTACTAATTAAAAACAAATTGAATAACAATCAAGGAAAACATAAACTCGGGACAGTGTTAGTTGTTTTCTGACCAAAATAAAAACAATGGAAATCACTACGCCCTGACGCAGCTGGCTCTGACGGTGGATTGGATATCGGATCTTGATATTACCATTACCTTTTGCGAACTTTGCGGTTTCTTTCCTTTTTATTTCTTTAAAGTTATAGTTCAAACACGACAACACATAATGATTCAGCTGACGGTTATAATGATAAGTGAGGAGAATCTTTTATCCAAAAAACTTGGCTGAGTTTAAAGAGCAGGATGAGCCATTTGAAGGCATCATTTTCAAATCGGAGGATAATTAAACAGTAAATATGGAATTTAGTTGTTACTTACTAAAACAAATCAGTTGAATAACAACGAATAAAAAAAAAACAAACTCGAGAAAGTCTTAGTTGTCGTCTGACCAAAATAGAAACAATGAAAATAACTACCCCGACGGTATATTGGATATCGGATCTTAATATTACCATTAACTTTTGAGAACTTTGCTTTTTCTTTCCCTTTTATTTCTTCAAAACTATAGTCCAAACACGACAACGCAATCTCGTTATAATTCAACCCACCTCTCGATGTTTATCGCATGGAAAACTTCGTCTGGTGTTTGATGTTTCCAACATTACAAAATGAACATAGTCGCGTCCCTGAATTATCCGACATACAAGTCGAACTCAGTCACCCACTGAAAAAAATTGTTTGTTGAACAATCGATTCATAATGATTCAGCTGATGATTATGATGATAAGTGTGGAGAATCTTTTATCCAAAAAAGTTGGCTGAGTTTAAAGAGCAGGATGAGCAATTTCAAGGCATCATTTTCAAAATGGAGAATAATTATAATTAGTAAATATGGAACTTAGTTTTACTTACTAAAACAAATCAGTTCGAGAAAAGCAAACTCGGGAAAGTGTCAGTTGTTGCATGTTTGACTAAAATAGAAACAATAAAAATCACTACCCCGACGGTAGATTGGATATCGAATCTTAATATTACCATTTACTTTTGATAACTTTTGCTTTTTCTTTCCTTTTTGCTTCTTCTAAATTATAGTTCATTCACGAAGCTTCCAGACACGACAACTCAATCTCGTTTTAAATGCAGTTCACCTCTCAGTGTCTTGATATGAGATGAAAAACATCGTTTCGTGTTTTATATTTTCAACATTACAAAATGAACTTATACAACATACAAGTCCAACTCAGTCACCCACCGCAAAAAATTGTTCTTTGTATGATTGATACATAAAGATTCAGCTGATGATTCTGATGATATAAGTGGGAAGAATCTGTCATTCAAATTAAAAGTTGGCTGAGTTTAAAGAGCAGGATAATATCCATTTTAAGGCCACATTGCAAATTGGAGAACAATTGTTACGTGAATATGGATTTTAGTTTAAACAAGAGAGAATGATGCAGCTCATTCTCTCTTGGTTTAAACTAATAAAGCAATTTGAATAACAACGACTCAAGAACGACATAAACTCGGGAAGGTGGTAGTTGTTTTCTGACTAAAGTAAAAAAAAAGAAAGGAAATCATTACCCTAACCGGGGATCGGAATCTAAATATTACCATAATTTCTGCGAATTTTACTTTTTCAGCTTTCCTTTTTTTATTTCTTAAAAATTATTGTTCATTCAAGGAGCTACATCAAACACGCAACACAATCTCGTTTTAAATTCAACCCACCTCTCGATGTCTTGATATCGGACGAAAAACTTTGTGCGTGTTTCATATTTTCAATATAACTAAATGAAAATAGTCGAGTCTTAAATTATCCCACATTTAAGAGTGGTTGTCAGAGAAAACCGGGCAAAATGTTAAAAATGTCAACGGAAGGGGGTCGACAGAATAAGTTCATACTAACATCATAGATAGGTCTGGTGGAGTAATAGACAAATATACCAAACATAGGTTCTTCACTGCTCTTGTATTACAGATACGAGCATCACTTTTTTCGACCCCCTCGGACGCCATTTTTATAAGCAAATTTTCACCATTTTCTGAAACTCACAGAACCCTCCAAATTTAACGAGCGAAGTTTATTTTTTGTATGCGATACAAGACATCACAGAACTACTTTCTAAAACCGTAAGATTTGTTAAGTATCCACGGACAAGACTAAAATTTTCTTATTTTATCTCACCTAAACTCAGTGTCTGCAAACGAGCAAAAAATCGGGCATTTTTGAATTGATCTACAACACACAACTAAAACGACAGAACAACTCTGACAGCCAAATTGCAGTCTACTATCATCCGTGTAACCAAAACACTAATAATCATTTTGGTCTATTGAAACAGGAAGAAATTAGAAAACTCACATTTGTTATAGTTTCCAAGCTTTTTCTTGCAAACAGGCCGATCCCTTCGTGTTTGTTTTAAGTCCTCTTCGTGAATTTTCCACCATATTTCGCTGTAAAGTATGTTCAGCAGCTGGAAAATATATCAAAAAGCTCGAAATACTGCCTAGGTTACATTTTCAAAGGGCAAAAAGTGCTGAACGATAGGATGAAACTAGAAAATAACAAAGCGACGCCATCTTGAAAATTCAGCACTTAGGAGGGACTGGCACTAGTAGCTGCGTTCGATATCTAACATAAGGACAAAAATTGCAAATTTTTCACGACTCAATTGTCTCGTAATTCCCAAAAGAGACTTGAGCACATAGAAAACCAAACCTAATACAGAAATGTAACCAGAAAGCCTCGGATTCATGTAAGAAGTTCCTTTATCGAACGTTGGCTATTACGAACTATTACCAGGAGCCTATGGGCTCCTGTAATTACCACTAAGATAAAAAAAACAAACAAACAAACAAACAAACAAACCAGCTTATCAGCGGCCAACTCCAGTCTTATTTCTTCTTCAGTTTCTTCTTTTAGTTGAATTTAGCTTGTTTTTCTTTCAAAGGAAAAAACAAGAAGAACGCTTGATCGCAGCTAGTTAATTGCCTCATTCTCTCCTCATTTCGAGGTGTCCCGTGAACTGGTATATAATATTAAAGATCTATTTTGTCTCTTTATAAATCACTTAACTTCGCTCTCATGGGAGCTAGCTAGACTTGCTATATATCAACCTCGCGAGTCTCTAAGCGTGCGGGCTAACTACGGGCAGTAGATATTGCTCGCTGTAAAATTTCAATAATTTTTATCACCTAAAATAAACAGTTGAATCAGAGTGCGGAGCGGGCATTTTAGGCCGCAAAGCGGCCAAGAGAGCGGACGAAGTAATTATTGAAAGCCCGGGGGGGGGGGGGGGGGTGCGCATATGAAAGTGGTGGGGATGCTCGTCGTCTCGCTTATAGGGGTGTAAATTTCGGATTTTGGTCTCTTTTAGGGTGTTCTTGGCAAAACGCCATCATATTTAGATCATATTTAGCCGTGAAGGTCTCGTTTAGGGTAGCACGCGAAAAAAAATAAAAATATATATTCGATATGTATATCTTTAATTCGTTTTATTTACTCCATTCATATCATCCAAGTTTTCTCATTTGTCTGTGTTTTGACATGGTCTCTTTTAGGGATCAAAAAAAGCTTGGGCCACGCCCAGATCGGTCTCCCTTAGGGGTTTAATTCAAAATTTCCGGCGAGCATCCCCACCCCTTTCATATGCGGAGTTCCCCCCCGCCGGGTTTGAAAGTAAGCCTTTTACTTGATGATCTCATCGCTATCGTTTCGCATTTCCTTAAGGTAATAGACTGTTGACAAGAGCTGTCAAAATAAACCATTCCAGATCTGGTTTACCGGAAGGATTCGGAAGGGGCTTTTGTTAAAAAGTACCATTACAGGGGTTCCTACGGTTCTCACTCCGTACCCCTTCCCCTCATTGTTTTTCCTGCTCACTTCTTTTTCAGTATGCTCTTTGCACGGCTCACACAAGCTAAACGCCACGGGTCCAGGCGAATTTTTTACCTGTGCAACCCGTTTAGAGGGAACGTGCAAATTCTCCATAGATTGCAATACTGTTTGCAGCTCAAAAACTTTACGGTTCCGCGGGTCGCATGTAAAGAAAAGGCGGATCCATACAAGTTTTTGGCAGTTCAAAAATTTTTAAAAGGGGTCTTAGTTTTAACTCGAGTTTTGACATCTACATCTCTTCGTCACTGGATTTGTCAAAAACACTCTCACTACGGCGTTTAACACAAGCAGAATCCATGTTCACAGTCCTCACATTTAGAGTAATTGTTAAGGTCTTGCCTTAACTTCAGGAGGAGGCACTGATGACAGAAACGGAATTTATTCATCTGCTACGGAGGTAATTTCCAACGCCATTTCGTTTGTTAATCCTTTCCACGGCGCTGTTGCAAAAAATGCGCGCGCGAGTCACACAAGATGGCACAAAATGTGCTAAAAATTGTACATTTAATGGCTATGATATATATTTCGATGAGGTCAGCCCCATCCCTGGAAGTATCCAGTTACGGTCTACTACCCCGACTTATATATATATGGCTCCTGGTAGACTATAAAAAAGTAATTTTGTGCAATTTTGCAGCGTAATTAAATTGCTAGATAACTCTGTCCGACATCAGAAACCCGTAAACCACAATTTAAAAAAAATGTATGAGTAAAGACTACACATCAATATCAATATTAATAATTGTAAAAATTCTAGTATGAGCCATTAAAATTGTTGGATCATGACCTTCTTCACCTTAGACACTTGTGTCAGTCAAGTGTGAATCGACGTCCGCCATTTCGAATTTTGTTCAAAAAAACCTCTGACCTAGCAGCCCGGCTGCATCTTGCGCCCATCATCTGCCCCCAAGGGGTGAGGATCTGGCTCCTTTTTCATAGGAAATTCATAAATTGTCTACTAAAACACTGCAATTTGGAAGCAAGGCCAATTTAAGCACTTAAAACTGCTCAGATATCTCAGAATTGGAAGAAAACTAGTAAGAAAAATTGCTCAGAAATTACGCAAAAAGTTGCTTGAAACGAAAAAAATTGCTCGAAATACTACAAGTTGCGAAAAAGTTGGCGAGCAACTTCAGGGAAGCTCTAGGGAGAAGGGGGAGCGGGGGAGGAGGGGTGGGAGGCTACTCAATAAAGCTTTTTTCGGAGAGGCTTCGCCCCGAGGTCCAGTCCCTTACCCTTAAATATACTATTTTTGACAAAAGGTACCCCTTTCGTGTATCTTCCATTAAAAAGTTGTACCCTTTATATCTGCTTCGTGAGAATAAATCTGTAAGAAAGGAGGTCTTTCGGTCATTTTCGAGTAACCTTAACATGTAAATGATATTGCCATAAGGCATGTTTCTTCGAAGCATTTTAATAATAGGCTCTTTAAAATACTTAATGAAAGATTTTCCTCTCCTTTCACATACTTCAACTTGTGATTTCCTAGCTACCCTTTGATACACCAGATGCTTGAAAGAGGGACCCTTCGGGCGAAGCCTTCGGGACTATGAAACTGTGCATCATGAAATCATGAACAGGAGATGAGTGGACCCTCGAAACATGGACGGTGATTGAAGACTGACGCAAAAATAAATGATACAAAAAAGAGCCCAAAGAAACGCTCAGACTTCTATGGGATAACTCAAAATGAAGTGAATGAAGAGCAAATGAAGACTGAATAAAGTAATGCCAATTGGTCACCTGTTCACCACACCCCATCACTCCGCCGAAAAAAAAAAAAACGACAACAATTTAACTAAAAGAAGTAATTGAAGAAGACATAGGACTGTAATGGGTCGCTGATAAGCCGGTTTGTTTGTTTTTGTTTTTTATCTGTTTGGTAATTCATCACTTGTGGACAAGGCAGCTACTAGTGCCAGTCCCTCCTGAGTGCTGAGTTTTCAAGATGGCGTCGCTTTGTTATTTTCTAGTTTCATCCTATCGTTCAGCACTTTTTGCCCTTTGAAAATGTAACCTAGGCAGTATTTCGAGCTTTTTGATATATTTTCCAGCTGCTGAACATACTTTACAGCGAAATATGGAAAATTCACGAAGAGGACTTAAAACAAACACGAAGGGTCGGCCTGTTTGCAAGAAAAAGCTTGGAAACTATAACAAATGTGAGTTTTCTAATTTCTTCCTGTTTCAATAGACCAAAATGATTATTAGTGTTTTGGTTACACGGATGATAGTAGACTGCAATTTGGCTGTCAGAGTTGTTCTGTCGTTTTAGTTGTGTGTTGTAGATCAATTCAAAAATGCCCGATTTTTTGCTCGTTTGCAGACACTGAGTTTAGGTGAGATAAAATAAGAAACTTTTAGTCTTGTCCGTGGATACTTAACAAATCTTATGGTTTTAGAAAGTAGTTCTTTGATGTCTTGTATAGCATACAAAAAGTAAACTTCGCTCGTTAAATCTGGAGGGTTCTGTGAGTTTCAGAAAATGGTGAAAATTTGCTTATAAAAATGGCGTCCGAGGGGGTCGAAAAAAGTGATGCTCGTATCTGTAATACAAGAGCAGTGAAGAACCTATGTTTGGTATATTTGTCCATTACTCCACCAGACCTATCTATGATGTTAGTATGAACTTATTCTGTCGACCCCCTTCCGTTGACATTTTTAACATTTTGCCCGGTTTTCTGGGCCGTTAACAAAACCCGGATCGGATCGGACTCCGGATCGGATCGGATCGGATCGGATTACGGATCGGACTAGTGTCTTCGCTTTTGGTGCAGAAGAATTATTTTGATAAAAGCTGCTTTAACAATGACACAGGTGGCTCGGAATAAGAAAGCCGAGTTCTCACAACGTGAGTCTAACCGGTTCGACTCGGATTTTTTCTTCCGAGCCGCCTGTGTCACTAATACCAAAAAAATAGTTTCTCATGTATCACCAGGCTTAAAATTCACCATCAGCTTTAAAATCATCGCAAAGAATTATTTTCAACTGAACTGCACTGGGAAATTTTCTGTTGCATAACTTCATACGATTACAATTCCAAAAAGAGGCTTGGTCACGTGACGTCTCCCGAATCGAAGATGGCGGACAGAGATGTACGTATCTCTCATTACAATGATTTTGTTTTTCTTTCATCTCCACTCTCTTCTGAATTGGTCTTCTTTCTCACTGAGCTTGGATTGAATGCTTCTTTTCAGAGGAGACGATTAAGAAAATCGCGGTAATAAGCAAGGTACGATAGCGATGACTTGTTGTCAATAAGCGAATGACATCTTAAATGTCACCTCCATTATTTTCATTAACAAGAAGTCTTCTCACACCTATGTCTGCTTTAGCCGAGTCCCTCGCAGTCGTACAACAACCAACAAGCAATCACTTTCAATGTAACTTTGACTTCTAATGTAACATTAACATGTTAAACTATAACATAAACTAATTGAGTCAAGAGATTCACAGTTTCAGTAAAGATATGAAGGTGGCAACGCCGAAAGATTAAAGTGCATATATTCAGTTAGTAAACTTAAATACTCAGTACAGAATCAGTTGTTTTAAATATGAACGAATTATATAATGATAGTTTTTCCATAAACGCATTTATGATATTTCCGTGTAGAAATTCACATCAGACGAACCAAAGTGAACTAAGTTCAAGTTCACGTTACATTTTAATTAAAAGGCCGTCTGCTGTTTCTTTCAAACGCTCCGCTGGAGTAAATTTGATTAATATTTTGTTTGATCTAGCAGCAGCCATTGGCCGGGTAATACGATCAGGCTTCTCATGTGAAGGTCACCTTTGGCCCCGGGGCCAACAGACCGTTACATGTTTCTTCCTGATGTTAAATCACTTCAAAGTAATACCTTACAAAACAATAACTTCAACTGTTTTTTTGATACCAGGGAACAGTCAACAATAATATGAACGCAGAAAACCCAAATCCATTGGCTGGATTACAAACTAGAACATTTTAAAATAATTTCACTTCAAATAAGACAGCTATCATCCCTTTACATCTTGAATAATGTAATGTCTGATCTGGAAAATAATCAGATTGCAGCAGTCTTTCTGTGGTCCAGTTTGAGACCTGACCCAGCTCTTACAAGAATTTTACACCGCACTGTGAACATGTCACTTTTTAAGTTTTTCCGACAGTTTTATCCTGTTTTGACATTGAAATGGCTATCACTTTAGAATGTTTAAAATAGGAGGTTTCATTTGCAACTAGATGTAAAAAAAGTTAAACAATCTTCTCTCCTTGCCAAAATAAAAAATAAAAATGTCACCCCCAAAAAATGACTTGCAGTTAATGGAAAATTTAAGCTACTTATTACAGCTAATACCAAACTCTTTCTGCAACAGCATTTCATGTGCAGGCAAAAAACGGGCATAGTCTTTAGGTGAAAGCACCAAATCCGTGACCGGATTGAAGTTCACATTCTTCTCTTTTATACAATCTTGTCTTAGGTGGTAATGAGTTGGTCCATAGCGGACTTGAAGTTTTCCTGCTTTCATAAATGATCTGTACTCTTTCGTTGCAGCTACCACGTCGTCTGGGGGTGGTGGGACGTGACCAGGCACACGGATTGCAGAGTTGCACCCATAGCACTGATATGCCCTGCTCTCGAAAAGCCACCTCAAATTGTATTTACCATGAGATAGAGGAGAGGACTCTTCACTGCTCGCCGGGACTGTAACTGTAGCCGATGGTGTTGCCTTTGAGCGGTTACGTACGCGTCTTCCTTTTTTTCCCAGGGGGCCAACATTCACGTTGAGGTTGCTCACCTTTGTCAGGTTCCTCTTTTTGGACATTGGCTGCTTGGCATAAAAATCTAAATACTCGTGTAAAGTGTCCTCTCGTTCTGCAACTGCTAAAGCGTGTGAACACATTTTCAGAGACTTCCAGTTTGTGCACTCACACTCCACACTGCCACTTTTCTTGTCAATCACCACATAGTTTGGTCGTTCTTGGTAGAGGCTTGAAACTGAAAATGTTGCCTTTCCATCTGACGTCGGTGGTCCTCGCCAGACACCTTTATTGTCTAAAAGCAGCCTTGCTTTCTTGACCATTGCTTCACGAGCGGTACTTAAAATTGTTTCCAGTCGGGGATCTTCATACAGGAAATCGAAACCGTCGACATCTCTGCTGAGCATTTCTGTGGTACATCCAATCACATCTCTTGAAGTCGGCTTGGACTTTTCACATCCAGTACCGGTAGCCCACCCAAATGATTCAGGCCCGTCTGCAGCATGGAGATCTTCCATGGTAGCCAAACTAAGCTTGCGGATGTAACTGCTTCGTTCTTCTTGCGACCTCGAGAGGAAATCTGGTACTACAAACTTCTGGAACTCTTCGCGAAGTTCGTAACCCTGCGACACACCAGCCACTGCTTGAGAAAATTCCTCATTCTCAGTTTTCACAAGATTTCGAACTGCCTCGATTGTGCCACAGAAACCCGACTGGGTATGTTTCTTCACTGATTTGATCCGGCTGTTATTTGCCTCGGCGTCATTAGTAAGAAAATGGGAGGGGATATCACTATCCTTTGTCATTGGAGGTAGTCTGGCTGCCCTGCGTACACTTGCGATCATCCTTGTCTTCATCATTTCGGCCCTGCTTATCACCCACTTGAAGACCTTCTCGGTAGGATCGCCTCTTTCTTTCCACCCATCCCTTAGAGACTCCAACTTGACGTCAAATTCTTCCGGTGACGCGGCGTCCAGGAGCCCAAGGTGGTAAATACCGTTACTGTCAACTTTGCCAAATACTTCGTCAATGAACCGTCTCTGCATCCCGACCATCCCATATGACGTCAATGCTTGCTTAAAGTTATCTTGCAAGTGGCGAAAACAACGCAGACTGCGACTGTGCGCATTGGGGAGCTTTGCGTCTATGGCGTTTACCAGAGCTTGTTCACCATCAGTCCCTGTTGATAACATTCCTTGCAGTGCTGGCTTCAAATCAATGAGATTTTGAAGAAAACCACTCTACGTATTTTGGTCCTTGCGGTAGTGAATAAGTACAGGACCTAATCGCAGAGGACTCTTTCCAGTGGGCTTTCGCTTCATCATTAGATTACGATATGATATGGGGGTACATTCGTACGGCCCAAGGCGGAAAGTGGGATCAATCTGCACAGTACAAAAGTCAATTTCCGACGTGCTGAACTTCAACAAGTTGTTCAGCTGTTCCTCTGAGGCGATAACGATTGTTGTGTTCTCCTTCTCAATGGTAACTTTTCGAACAAAAGGCTCCTTGTCAGTTTTCATTGTCAAAAGAACTTCAAGCAGTTCATCCTGCTTCTGCCCCCCTCTGACGTGGGAAGGTAACGTTTCTTTCTGAAGTTGGTTACGGTAATACCCTTGTCTTGGTCCACGTGGTAGGTCGCTTAAACATTCAGCCTTCAACACACCACCCGATTCTTGTGTTGTCATTGAGACTGCGTCTTTTGGGCCCAGTGACGCCAGCTTATTATCCAGGTTTCGCACCACTGATGGCTTTGTTCGTGTGTAAGGTACGCCTTTACCATTTTTGGAACTCTTATGTGGCTTCATTGCAAATTTGACTTCTTCTTTGTCGTAGACATATTGGACACATGCAACATTGTTGACAACTTCGCCGCGTTCGTCTCTCACATGCATGATGCGCCTGTGGTACTTGTTTTTCTTCTTAACATTCCAGCTGTGATATAAACGCTCAAGATAATAACGCCTCGCGGGTACTGGTTTCTCTCGCTCAGAGCCGGTAACAACCACTTTTAGTTCACCATTTTCGTCATTCTCTACTTCAACTGGTATAGTCCGTTTACCATCATAGTTATCATACTGTGGCAATCCGTCGGCTCGTAGATCGTCAAGGGGAATATATCGTAAATCAATTAGAAACACGGCGTTCATCTGCACGTGCTTAGGAGGCTCGGTGCACTTTACATTATCGTTTGTTGCGTTTAACAACATCTTCACCATGCCTTCCGTTGTAAACATTGTCTTGTGTCTTGTTAAAATTGGGATGCATTTCTTTCCGTTGTAAAACTCTCCACTTCTCTTTAAAGGACTTACACCAGGGTCGTCACTTGACGTGTCGGATTCATAGCGTCTCCTTTTCCCACCAGCAGGTGCAGGTTTCTTCTCCGGACTACTGTCTGACAGAGTCAGATCGACGACCTTGAAAAGAAAACCAGCTCAGTTTACAAATGAGCAACAGAAAAACCGTTACGTCGCTCTTTTGCGTTACTTGCCTACAACTTTACACCTTCAAAGCAAAAGGGGATATGAAATTTTTTTATCGTTGTTATTATAATTGCAATGGAACATATCTTTGAACGAATAGTAATGAAAACTTTGCAAAGAGAATTACATTTGGATTACGATACAAATTTAGGCAGGCTCACGTGTTTACCCCCTCAAAGCAACGCACTGTATATTAAGTCATGTGCATCAAGTGAAAATCACCCAAATATTCCTAAGTACTTATGAACGCACTTCACTGCAGACTTCAGAAATCTCAAATACCTTGCAAAAATAACTTCTTATGCTGTCAAATTAAATTGGCCAGACCTGGAAAGACAATAATATTCTTTAAACAAACGTTTGGGTGGCTCTTCACATAAACCTTACTTTTGCAATACTTTGTCTTTTGCACGAACTGCACGTGCAGTGTATGCAAATTAACGAGGTGCACGTGCAAATTGTGCAGAGAACAAAAGATATTGCAAAAGTCGGGTTTACATGAAGTGCCACCCAAACGGAAATTTAAAGAATATTAAGGTATTTTCCACTTTGGCCAATTGCAATTACATACTTTTGCTTTTTGAAAATCTCAATCTGAATACCTCAACAATTAAATTAATTTTGGGCCAGCGATTGCAAGAACTTTGCAAAAACGCGAGTGATGGGATAGTAATCTGAACCCACAATACGCAACGTGATAATGGCTAAAGGATTCCTTTTTCAGCTGCCGCTCAAAAAGAATTAAATACTTGAGCAATATATAATGCGCTCCTAGTCAGTACATTCCTCGCCTTAAGATATAAAACTTGAGACCGCGATTTAAAGGAGAACTTTTAACTGGTCAGCTGTCAACTTTCCAAAAAAGACATTTGTCCTTGATGTGTTTTACACGTGAGATTGCAATACTTAATGTTCTCCTGGTCAGTGGATTTCTTTCTTTGACATCTGTCAATTGACCATCAAATGGATGTCAAGCATCGAAACGTTTGTAAGCATACACGCAGGCTGCACAACTGAGCCCACAATTTTTAATGTTATGCTGCTCAGCTGACTTCTTACATTGACAGTTGTCAGTTAACAGTTGACCATTCAAGGAGCTGCACACTTTTCTCTTAATGACATAATAATAGCCACTATCATCTGGACCAATGGACTGGCTAGTTCACCCCCCTCCCCCTCCCCCACCCCTGATAGAAGACCATCAAAAATACATAACTCACTTATTCACAAAGATGAACAACACTTGGGACTCCCTCCCTATTCATGGTCCCCCACCCTCCTGCTGCTCTGTACAAGGGTAGGGTATCATGTTCATACGCAGATGTATGTACCCTTGTACAGTCAATCACGTCACAACCAAATAAAGAAAGACTGACCATATTCCATAAGTAGTGGCTCTACCCATGGTATTGTTATGATAACAAATTACTGATCCTTAAAAGTTGTTAACAATGTTTGTCCTTACCTCCTTGCTCTGATACATTTCTTCATACTCAAATCCTTCATCACTACAAAGAGAGAATACAGTCATTTTCATGCTTTGCAACTCAATAGAAGAAAAGATTTATCAACCTAACTTGGCCTATAGAAACTGCAAAACGTCAACCCAACATATACTGTTAAATAATGTTTTCAATGCATTCATGTTTTCATTCTGTTAAATTCCGAAAATTCTGCAATTGAATGATCATGACAAAATATATCTTGAAAGGAATAAAAATACTGTACAATTCTGATAATAAGCACCCCCTCCAAAATAAAGTAAGTCCTCCAAATTTTACAGCAATACAATATACTCTTCCAAGTATGTCGACTAGGGAGGAGCAATTTTTACACTGTTTTATAAGATTAAACTAAGTCTTTAAAGCCATTTTCATTTTACTTTAACTCGCATAACATCACTGCAATACTTTGGGTATAAGGCACCCACTTCACTTTTTCCCCCCTTAAAACAAACTGTACTAGAATGAAATCGAAAGCTACAGCAACAAGGTTACTAGGGGTATCTAATTCTTAGCCAGGGGGACCAGATTTCAGATAACACAGGTAGCCATTTTGGAACGCCAAAAATGAATCTCATTAGTCAGTATTCCGGTCATGTAACTATCGGACATTTTCATCTAGTAAACTTCTATTCGGTCACGAAATGGAGGTTTCAGCTTTCAGATGAGTTTATTTCTAAACATGTAATCCGTGTCTGTCTGTAATACATATCAGTGACAAGAAGATGCATGCCAACAGCAGTTCTTGAAGGACCGGTAGCTAGTAGTGGGCCGGGCTGTGTTGATCGTAGAATTTATGTGCGTTTGTGCAGCAAATAACCTTGAAAGGAAACGTGTTTAAATGCACATGCTAATTTCTGCTGATGCGCAAGTAACATCTGAAGGGCCGGGTATGTTGCAGAAAACACAGAAGCGAACAATCAAAGAATCTCGTTTCACAGCTGTTTCACAGTATTTGTAATAAACAATTTTAATATCGTACCTTTCGGACGTTTCAATTGCCTCCTCTGAAAAGGAAACCGTTCAAGTAGGCTCAGAAAATAACGAGATCACTTTACAATAAAAAAAAAGAAAAGAACACTAAATTAGTTACAGAAGATTGTATACATACTCTTCTCTCCGCCATCTTCATTCCGGGGGATATCACGTGACCATTTTGGCGGGAATTTAAGGCGAATTGTCAGTCCGATCCGATCCGATCCGATCCGGAGTCCGATCTGATCCACAATCCGATCCGATCCGAGCAATCCGATCCGGGTTTTGTTAACGGCCGGTTTTCTGTGACAACCACTCTTAAGTCGAACTCAGTCACTCACTGGGAAATTTTGCTTGTTGTACAAGTGATTCAGAGCTATTCAGCTGATAATTATGATGATAAGTAAGGAGATCGAATCTGTCATCCAAATTTTAAAGTTGGCTGAGTTTAAAGATCAGAAAGAGCCGTTTGAAGGGACCATTTTCAAATTGGAGAACAACTGTAAAGTAAACTATATATGGAATTTAGTTTACTTATTAAAACAATTTGAATAACAACGAAACAAGAAAAACATAAACTCGGAAAAGTGTTAGTTGTTTTCTGACCAAAATTCTGACCAACATTCATTGTAAATCACTTACCTGACGGTAGAGTGGATATCGGTTCTTAATATTACCATTAACTTTTGCGAACTTTGCTTTTTCTTTCCTTTTTACTTCTTTCATATTATAGTTCAGTTAGAAGCTACATCAAACACGACACGCAATCTCGTTTTAAATTCAACCTACCTCCCGATGTCTTGATATCGGATGAAAAACTTAGTGTCATGTTTGATATTTTCTACATTGCAAAATAAACATAGTCGAGTCTAATTATCCCACATACAAGTCGAACTCCTTCACCCAGTGAAACTTTGTGCCGTGTTTCATATTTTCAACATGACTAAATGAAAATAGTGGAGTCTTAAATTATCCCTCATTTAAGTCGAACTCAGTCACTCACTGGGAAAATTTGCTGGTTGAACAATAAGAACAATGGAAATCACTACCCTGACAGTCGGATTGGAAATCGGATCTTTATATTACCATAAACGTTTGCCAACACAATCTTGTCTTGAATGCAACTCGATGTCTTGATATGGGATGTAAAGCTTCGTGTCCTGTTTGATATTATCAACATTACAAAATGAACTTATCCGCCATACAGGTCTAACTCAGTCACCCACTGAACAATTTATTCATAATGATTCAGCTGATGATTTTGATCATAAGTAAGGAGAATTTGCCATCCAAATTTAAAGTAGGCTGAGCGGGAAGAACCATTTGAAGGCACCATTTTCAAATTGGAGAACAATATTAAGTAAAAATGAAATTCAATTAACTAGTTCGAAACAAATTGAATAACAATCAATAAAAACATAAACTCAAGAAAGGGTTACTAGTTTTTTTTTGTTTTTTTTTTCGGGAAAGTGTTAGCTGTTTTCTGACCAAAATAAAAACATTTATTGGAAATCACTACCCTGACGGTAGATTGGATAGCGGACCTTGATATTACCATTAACTTTTGCGAACTTTGCTTTTTCTTTCCTTTTTATTTCTTTAAAATTATTTTAATAGTTCATTTAAGAACGTATATCAAACACGACAACACAATCTCGTTTTAAATCAGTCAACCTACCTCCCGATGTTTTGATATCGGATCAAAAACTTTTGTCTTGTTTGATATTTTTAACATTACAAAATAAACATAGTCGAGTCTAATTATCCCACATACAATTGCGAACTCGTTCACCCAGTGGAACAATTTGCTGGTTGAACAATCGATTCATAGATTCACCTGATAATTATACTGATAAGTGGGCAGAATCTGACTGAGTTTATTAAGAGCAGAAAAAGCCATTTGAAGGCAACATTTTCGAATTGGAGGACAATTGTAAAGAAAATATGGAATTTAATTTACTAACTAAAAACATTAAGAAAACCGTAAACTCAGGAAAGTGTTAGTTGCTGTCTGACAAATAAAAACAATGGAAATCACTACCCTGACGGTCGGATTGTATGTCGGATCTTGATATACCATAAACGTTTTGCAAAACACAATCTCGTTTTGAATGCAACTCGATGTCTTGATATGGGATGAAAAGCTTCGTGTCCTGTTTGATATTTTCAACTTTACAAAATGAACTTATCCGGCCTACAGATCAAACTCAGTCACCCACTGAAATAATTTGCTGGTTGAGCAATTGATGATTCAGCTGATGATTATGATGATAAGTGAGGAGAATCTTTTATCCAAAAAAGTTGGCTGAGTTGAAAGAGCAGGATGAGCCATTCGAAGGCACATTTTCAAATTGGAGAATAATTATAATTAGTAAATATGGAACTTAGTTATTACTTATTAAAACAAATCAATTGAATAACAACGAATCAAGAAAAACAAACTCCGGGAAAGTGTTAGTTGTTCTCTGACTAAAATAGAAACACTGAAAATCACTACCCCGACGGCAGATTGGATATCGGATCTTAATATTACCTTTAACTTTTAAGAACTTTGCTTTTTTTTGTTTCTTCTAAATTATAGTTCATTCACGAAGTTTTCAGACACGACAACACAATTCACCTCTCAATGTCTTGATATGGGATGAAAAATTTACATCGTTTCGTGTTTTATATTTTCAACATTACAAAATGAACTTATCCAACATACAAGTCGAACTCAGTCACCCACTGAAAAAAGTTGTTCTGTGTATGATTGATACATAAAGAATCAGCTGATGATTCTGATGATATAAGTGAGGAGAATCTGTCATTCAAACTAAAAGTTGGCTGAGTTTAAAGAGCAGGATAATATCCATTTTAAGGCATCATTGTAAACTGGAGAACAATTGTTACCTAAATATGGAATTGAGTTTAGTTATTAAAACAATTTGAATAACAACGAAGCAAGAAAAATACTCGGGAAAGTGTTAGTTGTTTTCTGACCAAAATTCTGACCAACATTCATTGGATATCACTACCCTGATGGTAGATTGGATATTGGATCTTACTATTACCATTACTTTTCGCGAACTTTCCTTTTTCTTTCTTTCTTTTTTCTTGAAAATTATAGTTCATTTAAGAAGCTGCATCAAACACGACAACACAATCTCGCTTTAAATTCAACCTACCTCTGAATGTCTTGATATCAGATGAAAATTTTAGTGTCATGTTTGATATTTTCAACATTACAAAATAAACATAGCTAAGAATAGTCGAGTCTAATTATCCCACAGACAAGTCGAACTCGTTCACACACTGAAAAAATTTGCTGGTTGAACAATCGATTCATAGATTCAGCTGGTAATTATGATGAGAAGTGAGCAGAATCTGTCATCCAAATTTAAAGTTGGTTGAGTTTAAAGAGCAGAAAGAGCCATTTGAAGGCACCATTTTCAAATTGGAGAACAATTGTAAAGAAAATATGGAATTTAATTTACTAATTAAAAACATAAAGAAAAACGTAAACTCAGGAAAGTGTTAGTTGTTGTCTGACAATGGAAATCACTACCCTGACTATAATATCAAGATCCGATATCCAATCCGACCGTCAGATCTCGTTTTGAATGCAACTCGATGTCTTGATATGGACGAAAAGCTTCGTGTCCTGTTTATATTTTCATTATTACAAAACTGAACTTATCCGACATACAGGTCGAACTCAGTCACCCAATGAAAAAATTTGCCGGTTGAACAATTTATTCATAATGATTCAGCTGATGATTTTGATGATAAGTAAGGAGAATCTGCCATCCAAATTTAACGTTGGCTGAGCGGGAAGAGCCATTTGAAGGTACCATTTTCAAATTGGAGAACAATAAGTAAATATGAAATTCAATTTACTAATTCAAAACAAATTGAATAACAATCAATAAAAACATAAACTCAAGAAAGTGTTACTAGTTTTTTTTTCTGCCTAAAATAATGAGATAAAAGTTTCCTTTCAGAGTCCGAAAAAACGTCCTAACAGTCTCGAACTCTGGCCCTTATTGCGAGACATTTGGTTGCGTGAATCAGCTGAGATCACGCGACATCAGTTCGATCTCTTTCAAGAATCCAACAGTGAGGAAGGCGTGACCGATATTTAGGTTTTCTTGGACTCTGGGGAGAAACGTTCCAGCTGTATCGATCCAATATGACGGGACACTCTTTTTACGAGACCCTTTCGTTATTTTGCAGATAGGTTAAAGTTAAACCTTAAAAGGGAAAGATTCTCTTTGAGAACCACCGACCAAGAAACAAGGAGAATATGATAGTAAGGACCGTATGTAATTTGACCTTGTATCCAAGGCCACACGAATTGTCATTCAATTCAATGTTTAAATAAGTATCTGAAATGCCGGGTTAGATATGGGTTCTCGGATATAAGTTTTCAGTTAGATATTCATTGAACTCTCAGCTCAAATATTTATAGTATTTCTTATCTGTACCAGTTATTTCTTTGAATCTTAGACTCATTTATCACTTAAGATTCCTAGCCGACAGTTAAAATTTTAAAATTGCCAGTTAAGACTAGAATGAGATCACCAACCACTGAAGATTAGTAGTGGCTGCCTGACAAACCGGAAAATTTTTTCTTAGCCCCACTGATGACACTGATTAGTGTGATAATCTGATAAATTAATTCGATATAAGAAGATATTTTTCAATGGGTATTTGAAGGCGAAAGAACGCATTGACACTTGAAGCTTACCCAGGGATCAATTGACTTTTCAAATTAGACAACTTAAACGAAAATGTAGCCAGTGACTTTTACTTTGGCCAAATTTACATGACAACACTAACTGAGAAAAATCTTAAAAACTTTGCCGTGGCATAATAAGTTACAGAAAAACTGTATAAGCCTGTAGACTCTAACTAGCATATTTGTTTTAGTATCAATAAAAGTTTGATGATGTAAGCCTACACCCTTTTACGTAGTTTCAAGTTGCAACATTGGAACCCTCCATCTTGCGTAGGTATTTAATCTCGTCTCCTTCTCTCTGAAATTCATATTGCCAAGAATCGACCTGTCATTCTCATAACATTGTTGGGTTTGTTAAACTGTGGTAAGTTTATTTTTTATGTTTTGCTGTAAGTTTTATTCATGATTCCTAACGTACCAATTTATAATAATTAGTTTGTTGGTTACCCAGTTTGTTGGTTCTAAAACTGAGTGATCTTTCCGAGTACTAGATGGTTCGCCAGTACTCTTGTTAACTACGTGTCACTCGAATCAAGTGCTATGGTGAGGAAAAATAGTTTTTCTTGCGAAAATATAGGCGGCTTTTTTCAATATCAGAGATCATCATTTTCCTGGTCTCCTTATATAATATAAAACTAAGGCCCTCGGGTAGCTCTCTCAGTTCTCGGAAGATAGCAAACAGCTCCTACTAATCTCTTGCCTGCCTGTAACAATGACACTCCTGTGACACGAAAATTATATATAATTTTCAACAATTTTCTCTTGTTTTGTGTTTTTCTAGTTTAGAAACCTCACTATACACGTGTTAATTAACTTGGGAATTTTTGGAAATACAGCTAAAACACCAACTACGTTAACGTTAAGAATCCTTTTCTAAAACTTTTGTCCAGTTTTATAAAATTTACAACAATTCGCGAGCTGGGAAGATAGCCAATGAGGCGCACATCTATTCAAAGTCGTGGTATGATATGCTTAATTACTTATCATTTATTGTTCATAGTTTGATATCTTGCTTTCTTTCTCGCCTTTAATTGCGAATTTTCTTAGACGGACTTCAGATTAGTTGCTAACCTGGGACCAGGCTCCGCTTAGGGGGAAAAAGGCAAAAAAAAGGGTCAAATAGGTGAGCGAAGCGAGCCCAGTGGCGGTCTAGGGAGAGGAAAAGGCCCCGCATTTATGGGGAGAGGAAGTAGTTGGCGGATAGAACCAATTACAAACATCCTGGTTTGGGCAGAAATTTGTTTTCAAGCTGACAACTGTGACATATTTTTTTCCTGATAGTTTGGCGTAAATATAACAATTAAGTAAAATCCAACTAGTGGTCTATTATCAATGCTGCGTTCTGATTGGTTGAGCTGCTACTAGACTATATGTTATAGCCCACGTGTAGCGAAAAGCGCCGGCTTTGAAAACCTAAACAATGGCGGCTGAGGGAAAGTTTACGGTCTTTACTCAGTTTATTTAACTCTCCTGGAGATCCTTTAGACATAAATCATCATTTTTTCATTCTAGGTTTCAGGAATTTGACGATGCAATTTTGGATGACACTAGCGATTTCATTGTTGATGCTAGGCGTATGCTCGGTGAATGGCCAGGAAGCAGTTTTAAACGACACGTGTGAAGCTTGTGAAATAACCTGTAAGCTCTTCTCCTGGTATTGCCAGAATGGAAAACTATTCTTAATTTTTTTGGTCCCATTAGAAAACGGGTTTCAAGTGTACTGTAAGTTAGAAAGTCTGACTCAGCTCTAAAGCCTCAATTTGGTTCTGTGGACCCAATTTCTTATTCATTAACCTCTTTTTACCGTATGGTGTTTAGCACTGATGTACGGAGTCGTTGGTGCAGCTGCTGACCTCGCCAAATTTGGCTTGTTTATGTCTCTCGGGGAAGTAAACAAGATAACTTACGCGAATTTCAGCATCGCGGACGACACAATACATGCTAAGACCATGACGGAAAGCCTCAATGAGACGTATTCAAACCAGTTTTAAGTTTGCCAATCATTCCAACAAACCATGGCAGTCTGCTGTCTCTTTCTTCACCAACGCAACACGAAAATTCGCAAAAATCCAAAGCAAAAATCCATCTTTCAATTTGGCTCTCCAATGGAATCACAACGATGCTTTTCATTCAATGATTTTTCTTGTTTTTCACATTAACATGTTTCCACTAACTTATTTGTAGCGGAGCTCTCGCGCGCCTCGTCAGTCCGCACCACAGGCATACCAATGTAAAATAACTCAATCAACAGGTATGGCGACCCAAACGAAATTGGAGATTTCAACATATAATTGAAGAGCATTGACTGTTAATAATCACAGGAGTTCAGGCTTCAGGAGTAATCATTGATCACAATAAACGATCATTGTGATTATTAACAGTCAATGCTCTTTAATTATATGAATTGAGCGCTCTACGAAGTACGTTCTACTCGGAATACATGTATATATAACTTTTACTGACATTATTACTTACTTATTTACTAACTTACTAGGTGGATCAGGCAGCGGACAAACGACTTTGAGTTGCAAAGACATTTACGATGCGGATAAGTGAGTAATAACGTAGCAACATTTTTGATTACTTTTTTTGGTTTCGTCATAGAACACCCAACTTTTCTCATATCATAGTATCTTTCTTGAGGATCAGACTAATACAAGGGCTTTTTCTACATATATTATAACTAGACGCCCAGATTAGCTGTAACTTCATGCATGTGGGTGAGTGTTGTCGTTCTAAAGTACATAAGGTAACTCCACTTGTTTAAAGGGTCAGTGTCTCTCAAGTTCGAGCATTATATTACATCGTTACTGACAGAGAGCTCAGAAAACGTTCACCACACTTATTAAATTAGATATAGAAGAAAACTTGTTATGACCAGTGAGAATTTCAAATCTTAAAGAAATTTATCGAGCTGTTTCCAACTTTTTATCACGTTTCTAAGGAGTTGTCCACTATTAGAATGAAACAGTCGGTTAAAGACTGGAACAATTTCCCTCATTATGTCAATATCCATTCAATAGCGGGCATAAAAACGAAGCCTATACACTGCATGTTAATTCTGAACAAATTCCTGTGTACTGTCACATGGTAAAAGCTAAGCTTGAAGAATGCGGAGGAGGTGGATGGACGCTGGTCATGAAGATCAATGGAGACAAGGTAACAGCAGTAAGCAAAGAACATTCTATTCTAGGCTACAAGTTGCTTTAAAAATTTATAACTATTTTTCAAAGCGGCAGACACCTACGCCGCTCACCCCTCAACAACAAAAACTATAATCACACGATATAATAGGGAGAATTATCAACGCTTCGTTGTCGGCAGATAACACTAGCCTTGATAATTCTCGTTATCATGCGCAACCAACTGCAAAAACCGATCGATCTTAATTATTGTTTAGACACACACTGAGTTCATGATCTAATCATCAGTCAAAAGGCACACATGAAATAAAACATTTAACGTAATGAATCAATTTGCTCACAACGTTTTGCATTGATTATAGCAGTTTACCATCAAAAAAGTTCCAGGTCAATCTTATACATAAGATTACAAACAAGATTAATAGCGAAAGCCCTCGTCTTTAAAAGTAACAAGATCAACTTAAATATTGTCCCTCCAACTATTGGCATCTTGTCAAGGGGTGTCCTACGAAAACCATTCTTGGTTTTTAACGAATTTACCTGAAAATGGATTTTAGTTCGCAGAGGAGAGATATGCTTTTGTTCTGACCACCAACATGGCTGCCGCGATGGCACCTGCAAACCAGCAATTTTCAGCAAAATGACGTCACTTTGCATGTAATTAATATGTATTTACAAACTTTCGTCTGCAAGAGTGACGCAGCGAAACTATTACCAGCTAGCATTAGCAATCTTTTTGTAACCAGTCAGAAAACGCACTTAATGTAGCTAGTCGTTCAGGTGATAAAAAAACCCGCCTTGCTGGGTTGGAGAGCAAGGCATGCACTCGGGGAAAACACAAACAAAGGAAATTAGCATTTAAAATGATGTGAACCTTTTATCTGTCTTGTCCAAGTGTGTTCGATCTCTTGCTCTCCAGCCAGCATGTCGATTTGGTTACACGAGAATGACTAGCTGCAAAGGGATTATCGAGATAGTGAGGGAACTGCATAATAATCAAAAATTATTGAATGAGGCTCAGTATACCGTGAACGCCATGTTTTCTTTTAGTTTACTCAGGCACTAATAAACAACTATGCTATCGCGCCACCACCTGGAAGCGACGTTGATCGATGGGTTGTTTGGCAATTATTGAAAGAGGCTAAGTATCGGATGTGAAGAATTAATACAGTTAAACCTCCAATAACGGCCACCTCTCCACAACTGCCACCTCACAACGGCCACTTTACTTTGCCCCGGTGGATAGTCTCAATACCTCTTATTTGAGCCTCTTTATTTAAACTTCTCTACCGTGAACGGCAACGGCCAATAAAGAATGCATGTCCCCAACTGCCAAAATAACCTCTCTACAACGGCCAGTTTTTTTCAGCAACGGATGAAACAGTCAAGAATGTCGGTCACACAGCAAGTTACTTTATGATCAATCACGGCAATCCTATTTTCAATTGATTGTAATTGTGTTTCATTTATACTGCTGCGCAGTAAGCAAAAATTCTCTACCATACTTATAGCGAATGCTGCGAACCTTTCTCGTTTTGTCACGTTCACATTTTGATCCAAAACTTAATTCAAGCTTTTTGTGTATTTTATGTCTAAACATTTTATACGATTGGATTACCATGATTATGGAACACATGTACAGTAAACATGAACTTGTGCTCCTTAAAAATAAACTGTCATATACCACCCCTACCTCCCGATAACGGCCACCTCTCCACAACGGGCACTTTCTTCTGTTCCCACTGCATGGAGGCCCTTTTAGAGAGGTTCAACTGTATGCAGATCGTAGAGGTTGTTATTGAGGCTGAAGGCCGTGGCGGATAACATCCTCGTGCACCTATATTTTTGTTTTATTATTTTATCAAAATATTTCTAAGTTCTTAACAACGAGAGTTTCCTACAAGATTTCGGCTTTATTGACAAATCGTGAGGTCAATGTGGTAGACTTACAGTTTTGGTAGACTTCCAAAAAGGTCTTTTTTTAGTTGCTTTTTCATGAACCGAGACCAAGTTGAGGTCCATAAAAACGCATATAAGAACCAGCCCAGTACCAGCCATCTTGACCGAACATTTTGGTAAATCAAGGATTTATTACATGGCCAAAAGGAAATTAATCTCGTGAGAACGAAGCGGGAAATCCCACCGGCCGGGGCACAAAACACAGGATTCGCTTTATATTGACCGGTCGTATTGCCAGTCACTGACAAAGCCTCAGTTCCACTGGCCGTATTACTGAAACCGAGATGGCGGCCGTTGACCGTCATCACGTCACGAAATGTTTTTAGAGGAATCTTGCCATGTAATGTTATTTATTTTAGCTTGGGTATTTATTACATTAAGTTCTAATCGGCTTTGATTTTCTTAGCCTAAATATTCTCAAAACTACTTTTAGATGGGGAGGAGGCCTGATGTAATTGTCCCCCAGGGCTCAAGAGTAGTTAAAAAATTGAATAGTCTAAAAATTTTTTGCGACACAATGTGACCGCCACGATATCATGCGAAAACTGTCTGTTAATTGACGATGTATTATTATCATTTCTTTATTCGTTTAGGACACCTTTCATTACGATTCCAAATTGTGGACCAACAAGAACGAACTCAATCCTCTGGGAGGAAAGACCCTGCTTGATCATCAAGAGACAAAATTACCCACCTATTGGAGCACACCATTCTCTAAGATTTGCCTCGCTATGAAGATCGACAGCCAAGTTAAATCGATCGTCATCTACAAAACCGCCAGTTCATTGTACGCCTTGATCGCTGACGGAACTCAAAAAAATTTCACGCAGAACCTGGGTCGTCAAGCCTGGAAGGATCTGATTGGCCAAAACGCTTCGCTGCAGACACATTGTAACAGGGAAGGTTTCAATTTAAAGTCGCCACATTACCACAGCGAAGCAAGAATCGGTATCGTAAGTAACCAGGAAGATGACTGTGTAACCCCCGACTCCAGAATTGGGTTTGGCATTGGGGGATATCCGAATGGTCACAACACCTGTGGAAACGTTGCATCGGCAGGTTATCATCCAGACAATGGCGTTAAAGATATTAAAGCCATGGGCTACATCTTGGTGCAATGAGTATCAAACAACCTGGTTCCAGTTCACTGCCGATAAAAATCAAAGGATTTTAAAACGCTTATAGAAACAGGAAGAAATTGTAGAAATTAAAGTTGAATAAACGCATTGCTCAAAACAACTACTTTTATCTGTTATCCCAGGTCTCTATCATTCATGGGCGTAGGGCGGCATCTTCTATCAGGCCATTCTGTCTGGCACATCATTGTAGTGGTACTTGATCCCGATAAAAGTTATTCCTATGGGTAAAGGCTGGGTATACTGCTTCAACCCCTTACTGTTTATGGCTGAAGTGGGCTGACAGTAAAAAGGGCATCAGAACATAACCACTTCTGTAATAAAAATTCCTAATCTGCAAATAAACGCGGGAGAAAGAAAAGTGGAAATTGCGTCGGGCCGTCGACCCTGCTGACACGAGATCTTTTTATGCGTTTGTGTTTGTTGGGGATTAAACAGCAACAGGCATATGAGGAGAATCGACTCTAGTGTCACCAAACTTTTCTTAAATTGAGTGACAAACCGTTGCCTACAGTTTTAGTTCTCTGAAGCCCGCAGAACAGAAATATGCATAAATTGAGGAAGAGACCCCGACTATTGTTCATGCCTCCCAAGAGTTCGATCAATTGTTTTTTGGCAAAGGGGACATCACAGTACATACCAATCATAAGCCCTTGGAGGCGATTTTCAAACGTTCCTTAGCACTTGCTCCCCGTCGTCTGCAAAGCATGCTGTAGAGCTTCAGGGTAGAGTACCGCGAGGGCTGCACCCTTCGTATCGCTGACGCGCTATCTCGAGCATCTTTTCCAATGTTTATATACTGACGACAATAAACTTACTTACAAACTAGTAATTACCTCATTTGTTGAGCATAAAATTCATAAATTGTTTGAAGTTAGCTTGCCTTTTGTGTAATCTTTTCTCTTGAGGTGAGATTAATTTTGTTCTCTTTGACTTTTGTTTCTAAAATGACCTCACTTCTTTGGGCGTGGTGTTTTCTTAAAGATGCTAAATTTCTTCGTAACATTTTCAAAGTTTATGACGTACTTTATCAACGATAACAGGACAGGCGCCTTAAAAAGATGACGTCAGTTTCCTATACTGTTCAATCCACCACATGAAAAAAGTCAAGAACGCGATAGTGTCAAAATAAGCAACCAATCATGCATAAGCAGGAGCCGATTACTTAGTGCAAAAAAGGGGGTCGGTAGGCATCACACGACTAAATTTACCTCATGCCAAAATGCTGCATGTTTCAATAATTTTTTTCTTTTTCTCTGACAGCTAGATTATGCTCTGGAGGATAAGCCGATAACGCGTCATGATGACTTTTATCGTATTAATTGTAAACAACCCATGTGCAATTAAAAAATATCCATGTCCCGGTGGCTTTTCGTCCTAAGGCAATACAACGATATTACTCTCTTGGGATGTTGGTTTTTGTTATTTCTTTTGAATTCCCCTTTCTATGGAGATCCTGAAAACTGGCGCTGGGACCGGCTTTTACTGAAAGACTTTTAAACAGCGTGTTGAAAAAAGAGAGTTTTAGGTTATGTTAACACTATACCGGATGGCTTTTGCGCCGGCACGAAAATCATGCCGGATAGGGCTTCTGTTCACACATAACGGGGATTTCGGCGCGATTTCTGTAACGGAGCGAAGCTGCGCAGCGCCGATCTCTAAAGTGAAGAGTCACATACTGGATAGGTGTTCATATTATACTGGAGCAGTAGCTTTGCCAGTGAAATGTGTTTATAGCCTTAGATTCACGTTTACAGCAAACGCTAATCGGCAAATTCAAGGTGACAATTTTTTATATTTGGAAATCAGCAGAAATAATTCATAATGGATGAATCTGGCATGAATTAGCTACTAATTTTTGTGTTATAAACAATAAACGACAAGTAGAGGAAGAACTTCGTCTCGTGGTACAAATTGACGTTTGCCGTTTTTCGTAAACGTGAATCTAAATCTCGCTAATGAATTCGAACTTTTGTACACCCCTCTGTAACAGACCCAGTGGAATCTATATCTTCAC
>NC_133207.1:31541678-31714178 GCF_958299795.1 Porites lutea
GTCATGGAAAAGTCAATAATACCATAACGTCAAAATAGGCGTCCAGTCATGAGTAAGGCTATAACACATTGAATACATTTCCGCGTTATAATTGACTTTTATCGTCGATTAAATTTAAAACAATCCATGTACACATCCAAGGAGGGGGACATGGGGGTTTACGGTATTGCGGTATTGGGCTTTTTTTCATGCGGTATTTCGGTAATTTTAATTTTAACGTGCGGTATTGCGGTATCGTCTAGCCTTGCGGTATGCGGTATTTCATCATTTTGGCTGACGGTATTCGGTGAAATATGATTGTTTACGGTATTGCGGTACGGTTGTTTGCGCTTTCCTTTCGATACAATACGCAAAACAAAACACGGTAAGACATAAAGGTCAAAAAAAGTTAATATTTACAAGTCTTTAGACATAATGGTAAATGATTACATCATTTGTGGGTCATTTTGTGACAGTTAATGGTCGATAATAATAGGTCAAGATACAATGAGATTGTTGTTGCATCCAATGACAATGAGTTGTCTCAAGTTACCTTACCAGGCACGTGTGCCGGTAATTCGAGGTCTTACACGTTTTCTCGCGATGGCTGAAGCGCTTTGGTTCAAGATGGTCAAGACGGCGAAGTCATCATTGACTGCGTTGCAATTTTTTACGAAGAAGGCAAAGGAGGGGAAAATTATCGCAAGAAAAATAAGTTTCGATGCCGGGTTTCAAGTACAGAAAAACGGCTTGTAAAGTTAAAGGAGAGGATTTTGTAAGTTTGCTTCTTTAGTTCTTACCGGTGCGGCGTGTGAAATAGGTCAGATAGTCGAGATAGGTGACTCAAAACTCGCACTAGACGTGCGTGGAAAGGGTTTTGGTTGGTTTGTTTTTCGTTTTTGTTTTCAAGCTTTCAAGAGTTATTTCCATACGAGTTAATTAGCTGTTGGATTGACCTATAAGACCCTATAACCAGAATTGTCTGTGAGCTAGGTACTCACAGTTTGCCAGGAAGGTCAGGAAGCCGTTTAGTCCATTTGAAGTGACCAAGAATAAAAGTCCGGCACAATTTTATGATTCTAATAATCTAAGAAAGCTCTAATATTGTCTCTGATTTAGTTAGACTCTCTGCTTTACTGTTTTGAGGGGGAGTTTAGGGCTTACGGTATTGCTATTCCATTCCTATTTGTCCACGGACTCCCACGCTGGGATGACCCGGGGTCAAGTGTAATCGCACGGAATACAGCTGTCTCTCCTGGCCTCCTGGCTCCTCCCCGCTAAGTATGTTTCCTTTCTCCTTAATCACATGCGTGCGGATAAACCCTAATATATGGTGTTATGTTGTTTACTACTTTTAGCGAACTTGCTGGCATAAAGGAAACAGCGAAGTTGCTCGGTCTAGGAGAAAATCTTCGAGTGGAGCTGAATAGGTGGGTCTGTAGAGGCTTGATCGATAAATAACTGAAAGTTGCATTATCTCATATTCTAGTTTTCAGGGACGAGTTGTTCAAGCTGGGTTAAGATCACCCAGGGTTAGTGCGAGATTTGAATTCAGATTTGAAAGCTTAAAAAGCATTTCAGTTTTAATTCTTTTTGTCTACAAGTTGATGATTGGAAGCTTTAAAAATAACAGAGAAAATTATCCGAGAAAATGCTTTTGAACACAAGAAAAAGAAACAAGGGTTAAATTTAACCCCGGGTAAGCGCTAATCGGCCTTCGAACAACTGGGCCCAGATGTAAATAATATATGGCACTCGTAGCACTTCTTAATGTTTTTACATTCCGTCTTTCTAACAAAAGGGAGTCAAAGAAAGACGGGAGAGCCGAAAGAATCTCAATTGATACTGACCATCAGCTGGAAATTGAATTCAAATCAATACTATATGGCAAAGACAAATTGCAACGTAAGTCGAGGTCCAATTATTATTATTATTATTATTATTATTATTATTATTATTATTATTATTATTATCATCATCATTATCATTATCTGCCTTAGTATGTCACAGGGGTAATGTGCAAGGGCGGAGGTGGGTGGGGTTAAGACAATAGGTAATGCTTCTCCAGATTTCAGGCATCAGGGTATAACGTTTTTTCGCTTTCCATCGCAGTTGTAATTTACCCGATAAAGACTGTGTTTTCAAGCAAATGTCCAACAATTGTTATTAAAGAATTGAACGGCACTACCCTTTCGCCAACGTCTGCACCTTCGACATCCACATCAACTTGCAATTTAACCGAGGAGGAAAAGACACAATTAAATGAAGGTAAATGTTTCGTTTTTAGCTTGTAGAGGTCTTAGAAGTTTCATTGCTTCAATTCTGGAATGTTTTGTCTCTCTAACGGATATGTTGCAGTTAATTTTTTATTTCAGGTAATTTTTGTTTTTCCTTTGTTTCAAATTTATTAGCATACATTACCATACCTAAAAACAATGGAAAAACAAAAATTACCTGAAATAAAAAATTAACTGCAACAGATATAATAAAAACATTTTTGTCAATTACGTACTTTTATCTCTACTATAACAACTAATGTAAAAATTCCTTTTTGTTTTTAAATGCCGAAATAAATTTGACATTTTTTCGTTATTCTCTAGAACTGTCCAAGAGACGAAACAGTAAAGTAGTACATTGCGACACGCATACAGATATCAAAATGCGCGGAAAAGTAGTTGAATGGCCATGGAAGATTTGCTGCGGTTGCTGTGGCAAGAATCTGAGGCTGCGTTATGACGCTGATTTCAATGGAAGAATTGCTTATTTTGATCGGCGTAAGTTGACTTCTTTTTATTGGATACATAGCTGTCATAGCTATTAAGGGTAAAATTAGCAAAAAAATCACCTGAAAGTTGAACAGTTTTACTTAGGGTGGACAGGAGGTCCTAGTTTAAGAAATAGAAAAGTTACAACACAGCAGTCTCATTTTAAAAGAATATTTCACATTCTTTCTTGACCTTTAGATAAAAGCGAACTGTTTCCTCTTTCAAAATTTCATTTGGCTTAACAGAAATGAGTTATGAAAAGAGCAGTAAAGAATGTTGTAAAAGGTCGCCAAGGTCTAAAAGGGTCTAATAACGCTGTGTTCACCCCTACTTCTACAGATCATTATTCGAGATGTAGTACAGTCACAGGAAGGCATGAAGATAAGGGCAAGAAACAGGCGACCATTGTGGATATGTTCCAAGGAGCAACTAAGCGAAAACGCCAAGGGACAAAGAATGCCAAAAGGCAAAAACAGTCGGTGGAGGTGGACTCTGACATTGACAGTTCGGACTGCGAATTGGACAGAAAGTAATTATATCAACATTCGTGTTCAAATAAATATGAAGACTTGCCTTTACCCTTGTAACTCATAGAGTGACACTGACACTACGTAAACGGACGATTTGCGTCCATGGAGAAAATTACTAAAACGGTGAAACAAGACTTTGATAAAATATGTTATAATAAGAAATGCTAAGTTGAACAGTGTTAACCAGAACGTGTTTACACACCACTGATGTTACGCAAGTCACGGCCAGCGATATTTAGAGTTTGAGATTTCAGTGATTCAATTCTTACAGTTTGCAAATGATATTACAATCAAAACAACACACTAACAACAATAAAAACAAAAACAGTCCATTCTTGTAACTTTTCAACTCAGTTATCTAAACTGACATATGTATTCGAACGCAGCTGTTTGCTCTAAATGCTAGAGGTCCCAAAGACTGCGTGGCTTGTTTTGTTTTTCACGATTAAAATTTATTGAATTTGTAATTATTTCCTATACCCTTTTCTCTGTAAGTGCTGAATTTGACAATGATGTAGCGTTGAAAAAATATATTTAAACAAGACGTACTATTCCGTCTAGGAACTATGACTCAAGTGGATGTGAAGAATATGACTCCTTCGATGAAACGGCTGAAAGCCTCGCGGAGGAAAGTGATTATCACGATGTGAATGAAATAGAAGTGTGCTCGTGTGTTGAAGAAACCCAGTCTGATAATGAAGAGAGTCTTGACGTTGACGATCTTTATACAGTCTATGTCGGATTAGAGGAGGCAGATCCAGTGTGCGTAAAACTTCAAGATCTTCTTCGAAAAGGAAAATTATCAAAAGACAAAATTTTTTACAAATACCTGAGTGATGTGCTGGAAATCATGTACAATCCCTTTCATGAATACGATCAAGAAGTCGTCGAGTTTTTCAACACCATTTCTTACCTTGGTGGTAAACGTACCACTTGTTTCATTCGAGGTCCAATGAACTTAGGTGATGGCCGTAACAGCCATGCAAATTTAGTAGAGAGAAAAATGAACCTTGGAGGACCTTCTGAAACAGTTTGTGCCAAGTATCAGGCGGGGTACACACCAGACTCGGGGATCATCAAACCCTTGTCACTTGGACATATTGAGCTTCTAAAAAATTCTCAAGCTAAGACTCTTATTGAAACATCAAAGCTCACTGTATTTCCCTGTGCCCTAGCCAACGATGGGACAGCTCTGAAACCAGCAATCGAATTCGATTCTCGACTGAAAGAAAATGTTGGATTGAAAACAACAGTAGACATAAACTATGTTAAAGCCAATCCTTCACCCTCTCCTGAGTTTCTACGAGAGAACATTGTTACAGAAGCAATCGTCTCGTCACTAACATCATTAGACAACTTCTGCTCTCCCCCTGTTGCTGTAGACTACACTACTCAGAGAGGGAAAACGGGAGAAGCTATGGCCGAGTTATTTGAAAATCACATCAAAACTCTCCAAGCTTGTGAATCGTGCCAAAACCAAGCACCAGATCAGCGTCATATTCTAAAATATGAACAAATACACTGCAGCAGCTATTGCGAAGTGTGCTATCAATCAAAGGCGGTTTGTGAACAATGTAAGTTATTGGGACAAGTAAGCCACGTTCCATCTTTACGGTTCTGTGACTTCTGTCGTGACAAAGATGTCCCTTGTTTCCGCCGTGTTGTGATGATTGTTTGTAGCGACTGTGAAACAGGCAACAAAACAGCCTTCGAGACCTTAAAAGCTAAACTTGAGGCAGATGCTGTAGATCCAAACCTAGCGTTTTTGTCTGTTTTACCTGATTGTCCTCATGTTGGGAAAAGTATAAAATCAGCATTTTCTAATTGGTGGCTGAAATGTCGAGGCGAACGAATAAACTTGGCTCTCCTTAGAACTTTGAGAAACCGCTCCGATAGAACCACTAAAGACAAATTCAAGAGACTAATTCCAAAAAATGACCATGTCAAGAACAAGGACAGGCAAGATCCATCTGCTGTCCTTACCCTAAGTAATAGCAAGTTGACAGATGAGCTGAGTAACACTGGTTATGTCTGCCATACAATAATACCCGAGTTGGACAAGTTCTCTCCAGACAATCAAGTTGGTATGCACACATCGCCTATCAGTGTTGTTGTCCCTTGTTATGGGTGGATTGCATTCTTATCATACGATGTTAAGACTTCCACATGCACCCTCTTTAAAGCTCGTCTTCACAGTCCTGTGGACAAGATCATTGCCATGAGGAAGAATCTTAAAGCGAAGGAAATTCATTCGTCTAACGGAATCATATTTATTTCAGCTGAGAGTGGTCCTATCAAAGCTGTAGAATTTCAAGAAGGGTCAATTTTCCTTATATCTAAAAAAGTCAAACAGAAGAAGAAAGGGGATCTGGTAGATCCTGCAAATAAACTCCAGGTGCAATCTACTGGAACTGTAGCAGAGATTACATCCCGAATTCAGGCGTATTCCAACTCACTGACAAAGAAGTATTCTCAGAACAACGTCAAAGGTGACCAAATCCACTTCTGGGACTGTGAAGAACAACCATCGTTCGAAGCAATGGTATGTGCAGACAATGAGTTGATGTACGGTGCTGAATGCAGCAAAAAAACTCTAATGTCTTTCCAAGTGGAAAAGGATGGTGTCGGCGTGAAAGGTACAAATCAGCAAGTAATTGTCCAGTACAGCCCTGGTTGGCGCAAAATCAACAGTATGTGTCTTTGTGGCGGCAGCATATTTATTTCGCAGTGTCAAGGAGTTAGTAAAATAGACTTGGAAAGTGGAGAGCGCAGGCTGCTTGTCGAGCTTGTAGACGAGCCATGTGTACTAACAAGATTTGGTTCGGACGTCTTATTTACCAATCAGAAGAAGTCATCTGTTTGGCATCTTAAACCGTGTGGCGAATTAGATCTGTTTGCTGGCTCTGACAAAGAAGAAGGAATTGTCGACGGACCCATCAAGACTTGTCGGTTTAAACAACCAATGGGTATTTGTACCGAGTTTGACAGTGTTGTTTATGTTTGTGATGCGCAGGCGAACTCTTTAATGGTCTGTACTGAGGTTAAACAGTGTTCTCTTTTTCTAAACGCCATGGGGTCCTTGTATAATGCATTCTCTGTGCATAACAAAGGTTCAATATACACTGTTAAGAGACCTGATGAGGCTCTTATTCTTGTTCGACAGTGCAAAGACTTTCTTAACGATATTACCGTGGACATAAGATCTAACACAGGAATTTCTCGAACACTAAATGGACCAGAAGGCCACGTCTCGGCCAAGACTGTGCAATCAGTTAGCATGACTGAATGGGGTCTTCAGAGACTGTTCGACAACTTAAAGACCTTTGATTATCAAGCAACTAATTTGTTGAGCTGCATGACGTTGGACGTCGAAAATTGCCACTCCACCGTTCACATAAAGCAGGCAAACATGTCTGCGAAGGAGTACAGCAGATCCTTCGGAGTGACGATGAAAGAATCCGTCAAGAGAGTGACCCAGTGGGGGGCATATTACCACACGAGCAGAAAATCGTGGTATCCAAAACCTGAAGAAACGATTTCATTTTCAAAAGTACCTACCATGAAACCCTTACCTGTCGTTGATTTATCGCAATCAGACTGCGAAATTCTACGAAACTGGGCCTCCTCTTATGGGGCTGCTGTGCGACAACGGACAGTGCGCCAAGAAACAACAATGGCGAAGCATGGTACTCTACCAGAATTCATGTACCAGAGAGAGTGTGTCGCATTAGACAACCCGGTCACCATCACTTCTGCGCAACATGCAGGTGCCAAGGCCACCGAAACAGTGGATGACCAAACAGCAGAAGATGATACAGCAGATAAGGAATTGGTGGATGAGTTCGATCCTAGCAGTGATGAGGAAATTGAGGAAACTACTGATGAAAGTGCTCTAGTTCTTCAAGGAACTCTTCAAGGGGAAATCGGAAGCGTAGCAAACTTCCTCCTTGGTGCACGATCTCGATTTGGCAGGGTTATTCGATTTAATAACCGTTTATTGTACTGAAAGACGATTGCATTTGTCCGATGCTGCTACGCATAGACTAGCCTACACTTGACCGGAAATTGGGCGATATGCGTGATGACGTGTTTTGACTACCACTACCACTACTACCAGAATCCTTTACGATTTTCCTGTTTTGTCCAAGTTAGAGCGTTAAATTTGTTATATAACGCTTTGGAATTAACAAATTTAATATGAAAGGGAAAACTAAATGTATTCAAGTAGTAGTAGTAGTAGTTGTAGACGGTTCACAGGCCCCTATTTTTCCGTAAGACCATCGAGATCGAGCACTTTGCGTTACTGGCGGCCATATTGCATCCCGACGGTCTCACGGAAAAATAGGGAACTGTGAACAGTCTAAACCGGTTGTAGTAATAATGACGCCATCATGCAAATGCCCTTTAGAAAACCGTTTTAAGGTAAGAGAATTGTTATTCACTATTAGGACTGTATTAGGGATCACGCCTCACTGTATGCTTTTCGTTTTGTATACTCCTACCAAAAGGCTGAACGAATGAAGTTTACTTTTCAGTGAAAATTTGCGAACTACCAAAATATTAAAAAAAACATGGACATCTTTGTGCATAAATGCCTGAGATAATTAAACGCGCTAGATGGAAGCAACCATAAGTATGCGGAACCGATTATAAATGTAATTAAAATATGCGGTATTGGTATTTAGTCGATTTGCGACGCGGTATTTCGGTATTTGCCATTTTTTCGTACGGTATTGCGGTATTGGGTACCCCCCAATGTCCCCCTCTCCAAGGCCGGTGGCTTTTCTTCCTTAAGATTGACACGTCATTGCTGTATATATTTCAATACTTGTTTTGGGGTTTTGTTCTAAGGAGCTCTGTTCTTACTCTCTTTTCTTTGGCGATCCTTAAAACTGGCGCTGGCACCAGCATTTACAAAGACACTTAAAGAGCGTGGTACAGTAATAAAATTATTAGTGAGGGTTTTAGGCTATATTCAGTTCACACTATACCGTATAGCTTTTGCGCCATACTGAAGACGTTTTCTCTTCACACATAAGAACACTGATTTCGCTGCAATTTCTGTAACTGAGCCAAGCTGCACCGTCCCCGGCGATCGCTAGAGTGGAGAGTTACATATCGATAGGTGTTCATACTATGCCGGATAGTATAGTGTCAACGACGTTTATGGTAAACGCCAAACAGCAAATTTAAGGAGACAATTTCTTACACTTTGGAAATGAGCACATTAAATAGTTCTGGATGAATCTGGCGTGAAGCCACTATTTGTATTACAAACAGTAAACGACAAGTTGAGGAAGAACTTCGTCTCGTGGTACAAATTGACGTTTGCCGTTTTCTTTTTTGCGGAGATCATAACACCGGATAGGTCCAGTGTGTCGTTGCCATTTTTATTCTGTATCGCGTCGCCGTTGACCTACCAGGTGGCGGAGTTTAACAAGTTGATGGACAGGACCGGAAAAAATTGAGTAATAACTTCTCCGTACCTACTGCCAAAGTAAGTAATACTTGCCTACTGTTTTTGGTCAAACATTTTTATCAGTAAGCGATACATTGCCTGGCCTCTCTGGTCTGACAAACAATATTGTCATTCTGCGTTTAAGTTTCTAACTGAGATCTAATTTGGGACTTTCTTAAAAAAAATTGGAAACATATCCTGTATGTTGATTGACACATTTGAGGCTTTAATTGCTTTACGTATATGCTTCATTGAGCCAAACAATCATTAACTATATCTTTTTTTTTTCATTAGCAAACTGCTCAGGCAAGTTTGTCCTTTACAATTAAGATGCTTTTTGACACCAACCGTTGGTAAACACACAACATGATCAAAATTCAGGGCTGAAAAAATTTGAGGTGCGTAGAGTATAAAAATTTTTAACAAGTATGTTAGATAGAGATGTTTTTTGCACACAATATTTCGTACCCCTTTCACTATCTGGTGGATCAAAAAAGGCTAACAGAGGGCAATTCTTCATCTCTAACGGCCTTATCGCTACCCAAGCGCTGTATGTGAAATATTCACTTGTTAGCGTCAGGAACCTTTCAGCTTCTTTCTATTCGTTTTCCCCCTAATATTCAGGCTAGAGAGTTTTAAATTGCTAGAAGATGAGTTGGATTTGTGACTTTCCGTCTTTTAAGTCAATTTTCAATATTTCGGTCAAAGCCAGTTGTAATTGTGGGTTGACTTGATAAGGTCAAATAACTGGAGAATATACTAAGGAACTGTAAGCTAGGCACGTCACGGCTACCAGTGAATTAGAATTGCGAGAAGTCAGGTTTGAGTTGTTCATAAGTTTGAAAGCTCTCACTGTTTCCCATAGCATGACGTTACTGCCTAAAAAATGTGCGAAGACATGTGTGGACCGAACTCTTAAACAAAGCCGATGTTTCTTTGTATACTATCGAAAGATTATAAACCAGTACCCCTTAGAACAACACAATAATCCTTCAGTCGGTTTTTTGGTCTTGCCTTTTCTCGCCAACTGTTCTATATCCCATCAACTTATTAGAGGTCGGAGATTAACTTAACTTTTTTTATCGTACTTCAAACGGTCTTTTGATATTAAGTTTTCTATCTCGTGCGCGGCTCCTTTATCACTGACACAGTTTCACTTACATATGCAGTGTGCATCTACATAAAAAAACTCATAACTAACTTAGCTATGAATAATGAGAATGTTACTGAGAAAAAGGAAGATTAAGCTAATTGAACTAACGGGCTGAAACGTTTTTCACTCCTACATTCTGGTTGGTATCAAGCGTTATTTTTACGGTTTTAACCACTTGTCCACAGAATAAGCACTATCACTAAAACTGATAACAGAACTGGGAGATCGATATGGGTTTCTGGTTATTGACCTTTTCGCATGTTATTCCTGGATTAATTCATAGTCACTGCCGTGAAACCCTGACGGAATCGGCCGGTAGGCCTGCACGACTTTTATCTCGTGTGAAAGTGCCATTTGTTCAATTTTTTTACTTATACTTCCAAACAGGTAAATTATAGGCTTCTCTAGATCAGTCGAAGAAACATACTGCCCGCAATTAAGTCCCGAAACCTTTCTGTCTTTCCTGCCTTTTATGTATATTAAAACAGTTTACAGTATGAAAATATTACCAGGGTAGTTTTCATAGAATAGCAAAAAAAATTGTTGAAACAAAATGTTGGACAAATCCCTATCGACGAAATCTGCCAGGTTTTTTTTTTTTTTTTCACAGAACAAAGTTTTATGAACAGCAGCTGCAAGAGCTTAACCTCCGCTTTGTGAAACACGTTACTTTTTGCCACGAATTCAATAGCCAGTGACAGAAAACCGTATTATCAGGATAGAAACTTGGAAAGGCGTCTTCAGGTATATTGTAAAGTAACAAAGGTTTTATGTGATATATTGTATTGAAACATTTGAAGAAAAGGAAACTTACCTGGATCAGTAGCGAATGACGGGCCTAGAGTCGCATCTCTTCTGACAGACTTTAATTCTCATATTTGGAAATGAGCAGAAATACTTCATATGGATGAATCTAGCATGAGTTGTCAATATTTGTATTACAAACAGTAATCGACAAGTAAAGGGAGAACTTCGTTATGGTACAAATTGATGTTTGACGTTTTCCGTAAACATGAATCAAAAACTCTCCAATGGACTTTTGCTTTAATTATTGCACTCTATTGAGAATATATTGTCCGGCACGTGGACAGTGCTAAACCAAGAGATCTAAAAAGGGCACTTGACTTAAGCTTGCACATGTATCATCGATCAGCGAGACTCGAGCGAGCGATCATCGTTATTTATTAAATAAATATGAGTCAAGAGATCATATAACAGAACAGGTCCAGCGTGTCGTTCCTAGAAAAGAGAGTTAAAAAGAAAAAGGGAAAAAAAGACCAGAAATTCTGTACCGCGTCGCCGTGACACACCATAACACATCACTTTCGTGGCAAGAGTTGAAAAATCAATTTCTTTCATTTTTTGTTCATAGATAGCTGTTAGGAAGATAAGAAACCTAATGTAGATTGTTCCCGCCAAAAGCCTTTTATTTGTGAGAAAAATTAGAAGATCGGTTTTTCGATGTCGGAGTCTCAGACTGCCCCAATTTTTAACCTGAAATTCGCTAACATCGACTTTCCTCGCGTTCGCAAACGAAGTCGCATGGAGAAATTTGGACACTTTCAATGAACAGAAAAATTCTTCTTCTTCCACTAAAAGATACTTTCAGGGCAATAGCGAAGCTCGTCGTACTGAAATAATTAAAAAATGAGGGATACGTTTTCAGGATGACAAAAACTTAGGTTCGTTACTCATTTTCGACAGCAATATTTAACATGTGGTATAACTCCAAATTCTCTTTATGCCATTTAAATCACACATTTAGACATTCATTTAAAACATACCTGGGAATTGGCTTGGGTTATTGAAGGAAATCTGTGTAAGGCACCATCGAAGTTCAGGAATTTTCATTGTAGGCCGGTGGTAATTATGTAAACACTTCCAACTTCGAAAAGCACAAAAGTAGATACAGCCTAAAGGCTCGTTTTTCGTACTTCTTGTGGGTTTTCCCATTGCAAAGTTGCTTTTTGCATCCAAATAGTGGGGTAAAAAGGTGAAACTGGGTCAATTTTAGCCACTTTGAAACACTGAACTCTACCAGCCGGCGACTCTGGGTGACAATCTGTTCCGTCACGGACTGCACTTGACATAACATACCTTTGAGAGTGTAGCTAAATGCCGTGGGTCGTGGGTAGTGGGTAGAAGTCGTGGGTCGTGGGTGTGGGTGTGGGTAAATGTCGTGGGTAAAAAAAAAAGTTTTCCAAAAAAATAAAAATTAAGAAATCAAAAGGCAGAAAGTTGTAAAATTCATGAAACGAAAATCTCCGTGTACATGCCAGTCCTACTCCCCCTTCCCCGCGGTCAGCAAAGCAACAGTAAGCGAATCCTTTAGTACAAACGGACACTAAAATAAGAAACTCTGTACACTATGTAAACCTATAGCAGGTTATAGAAAACTGGAGACTGAACTGCTTTTTCGCAAAAAAGTCAACATTCGTGACTGAAACGTCCTTTCAGTTAAAGGAATGATATTTAGAATCGTTACAGCAAAGATTTTGTACGCAAAACAAAAAAAATTGAGAAAATTACATTTACGTAAGGCAATAAAATTTACATACTGTCCGCGCCTCAACTTGAAAGGTTGAGCATGAAGGTGGTTCCTTTGTAAGTTATTAGCTAGCCTAAAACTTCTTTAAGAAAGACTTCTTCAGCGGATGCGCTGAAGATACCATCGAGGACTCTTACACCTGGTTCGAGTTCATGAACAGTTAGTCATAAGTCGTTTCCAAGCAACCCGATGGATGCTGCACTGAAGGTGAGAAAAACTGTGAGTAGGTTTAGACAGCGGTAAACAGTGGTCTTGGCGGGTGCGGCGTGGCTATTTGGTTTTCCAGCAAGAAGGCAGGTAACTGCAGCATGGGGTTCCTGTAAGAGGGGTGCTTTATCAAATGAAATAGTAATATTTATAGCAGGGTGACGGAATGTGACAGTTTTTTCTCTGTAATCAGACAAGGCGTGAGTAGCTGCTAAGTGATTTTCACCAAACAAGAGTGGCCAGCACATATTGGGCACGACAAGAGCGACATGAACAGTTTCTTTGTTTAGAAACCAGGCAATTGGGACCTCTTGGACACCAGCAGCGTTCAGAAAGGCATTAGTGTCAGCCATTTGTACTGGAATGGGCTTTTCAAGTTTCTTGTACTTCAATTCAGGTCTTGCGGCGCGGATGTGCTGTGCATGATCCAGGCTACACAGTGTTACAGAACAACAGGAATCAAGTGGGAACTGAAGGACTTTATCAGCTGAGGTGACTTGACATGACAAAATAGAACAATTCAGGTTAACAGACAGTTCACTTGAAGAATATGGTAAAGTCGGCATCAGAAATAGCGGAGGGTAGGAAGACTGAGACTGAACACCAGAGGAAGGTGGTTGAGAAGTGCGTGATCCCAGTTGGGTTGCCTGTGGTGGTTGAACTTCGCAGGAGTTTGCAACAGGTTGACGAGTGTTTGCATATGAATATCCTTGCAACCCGGCTTGGAACAAGTGTTATAGTTGTGAAGACGGCCATATCTGCATGATTGGTCTGGTAAAACGCAGGGAGGTCGTTGATGTTTGTTCCATAAACGGCAAACTTCGTTACTTCTTTGGGGATTTGTAGAATTGTGGTTTTTCTGCGTTTTTTAGGGGCAGTTGCCTTTGGCATGGCCATAGGAATTGCAACTATAACAGCGGGGTCCTTTACCGCGACCACGAGGAAAACCAGGAGCTGGATTAGTGGTAAGAGCGTTAGTTTGTTCCGGCTATTGTTTATTGGGTTGACTGTGCGAAGGGCTGAAGGAACGCTCGATTCGTTTTGCGGCTTCGATGATCTCAGAATCATCTTTGTATTCTTCTGCTTTAAGCACCAAATGTTTTTGAATGTCTGGTTTCGTTTTGGAGATAAACTGTGACATGATGAACTGAGGCGAGTTTCGGTACACGGGTTCGCCCAATTTAGCGAGACGAAGGTGAAGGTGAAGGTGAAGGTTTTTTTTTGAGCGAAATGCGAAGCGATCGATCGATTCTGTAACTCGCTCTTTCATCGTAGAAAACTCAGACGCCAGACGACGGCGTTGTACCTCTGGTGGTTCCGCAAATGCTGATTTTAAAGCTTGTTTAAAACGTTCCAGCTTGTGGAGAGGTGTTGTTTCATCTGTAAATTTAGTCTTTTCCATTGACAACATTGAATTTGGCCATTCGCCAACGCATGCTTCTTGTAGCAAGGTGAGCTTAGTTGCGGCTTGCAAATGGGTCGTTTGAACATCGAAAGATTCGAGGAATTCGTTAACGTCGTCGTGAGTGTTCTGGTCATAACGAAATTGCGGGAGTTGAAGAGCAGGCATTAGTAAAGGCAGGAAATTTACTTGGGCTGTAGCCGGAGCTGTGGAAGGTCCGCCATGTGCGAGCAATGCTTCAGTGAGGTTAGCGATTTGAGTGTTTGATGTCTTCTGTGTTTCCGCTTGCTGCTTGGCAATTGCCGTATGGCCTGCCACGATAACTTGTAATTCGTCTACGGTGGTCATTTCGGGATTTTAGGTTCTCCTCCAGATTTGTAGCGGTTAGTGTCACGTCATCCGCGAGATATGACATTTTAATTAGTTACATTTAAGGACTGTTTTTTCTTTCGTGATTGTAGCATTGTTTATTTTATTGCATGATCATCGTATATCCGTTTTTTGGCTAGGCGTACAAAACTTAGTTTTATTTCCTTTACGTCAGAAGGCATGCATTAGATTATTCTTTTCCTAAGCAAGTTTCTTCAGTTGTAAGAAGTGCATCACAGTGTAAGGAGCTTTTGGAGAACTTTCGGAGTTATTTCAACTGTAGGAGATTTGGAGTTCTTTTAACCCCCCTGAGTCAAGATCAGACGTAACTCACGCTTGTAAATTTAGTAGTTTGTTTTTCCTTCTTTTTCGTGCACGGAGCATTATGGTAGTTTTCGTTTCTTCTGACGTAAAAATCGCACGTTTCTTTCTAGTTTTCACCGCAAGTGCTGTAAATAGTCGGACTAGCCTGATTTTAATAAACGCCATTGAATCTTGCTTACCGCCTAGTGCTTCACTGTGGTTGACCTGGCGAACTCCAGTTCCTAACGCCACGCGTCTACGACACTAGGAACGTGACAGTTAGAAAATAGGCGAAAACATACCGCGCCTACTCGATCTCAAGAACAATTAGAACCCTGTTTAATCTCTCCCAACACGTGACCTACGCTTTCCATAAATGGTCATATGACATAATGGTCTACGAAAAAACGGCTACAATGTTTGGACCAAACTGAGGCACGAAGGGCCGAAAAAAATTTCAGCCCCTCTCCCTCTTATCTCAGGGACTCGCTCGCGAGTAGGTAAATAAAAGCACTCTTATTTATGACTCTGTCTATTCAGAATTTCACTTAAAATTTTCATGTAGTATTATTACTATTTTTTCGCATTTTTCTTGGTTCTCGGAGACTGTTCAGCTGGTTATTTTTTATTGGATTGCTTTCGGAAAGTGCTGATTTTAGCCATTTTTGACAGAGAAAAACCACTTGTTTCTCCATCACCGACAATAATTTTGCGCTCCCTCTATAAAATAATGAAAACCACGGGGTATTGCATGGAATTTTTGTTTTGAATACAGAACAAAAATCATTGAAAGTTTACGGCATTAACATACAAGTTTTATAGCAGACTCTACTGATGTATCAATTAATTTGCCTAACGAGAGACTCGGGTTCAGTCTGACCTCATACACTCAGCTACACTGCATGCCTGGTGGATCAGTAGGGTTAGTACTTACAGTTAGCCTAGATGACCAATTTTGATTTCTCTATTTCACGGTTTCCGCATCTATGGGGCGATACATTTTTATGAATTAAGGGAGTTACTGGACTGGAAATAGCTCTGAAAATTGTAGTAACATCAAACGTATTTGAGCCTGCAGCTACTTGGTTCTTTCTCTAAAAATAAATCAATATCGGGGAGATAAAAAAAACTGTCTTATATTTCGTTTTTCTGGTTGTTCCTTAATCGCGGTTTCAACTTTTTCTTAGGAAGCTTGAATGCGGGGCTTTTGTCATTGACTTTGGTGCGATCCAATAAACTCAAGAATTGTCTGCGATCGGATAAATTTCCTGGGGTACTTCTTTATCGGGTATTATTCTATATAACTCACTGATAGGATCATATAGTTATCCCTATTATATTATAGCTATGCCCGTTGGGTATGTATATAATCTGTATAGCTATACCCCTTTTGGTCTGAAAACGGGCGAGAGAATTTATCCCCAGTTTTAACCTGAAGTAGAACAGATTAATGAAAATCCCATTTTTTTGACGTGTAATAGGGTAAGGGATTTAGGAATTAGATTATGGCGCACAGCCTCACCGCAATTTTCCAGGGCCTCCTCTTCCCAACCCGACTCGTGGTTATGTATCGGTTCGCCTTCACCAACGAACTTGTACTCTGAATATTATTTAATATTATTTTATTTTAACAAGCTTGGACGATGGCTAACGTGACAACATTGATAGTTATGAGTTCTTTTATCATGTTCCCAATGGTGATGATGGCACAGGAAGTTGTAAACCATGGAGGTAATGACTAATGACATCAGGACCAAAATTTTATTGCGCACCTGTTTGTAGGCATTATGTCTAAGCACCCTGCTGTTGTTTCATATACAGAAAGCTGTCAAAAAATCATTCTGGAGTAAAAAAAAATGAAATAGTGATTTTTACACATAAAAAATGTGCGATCAAGACTTCAAAATTAGCCAAACACCTTCGTTCAAGACTGATCCTCTGTTTTACTTTCTTAATAGATTTTAAATGAATTTGTATCTTAGAAAATCGTGCTATTATTATTATTATTATTATTATTATTATTATTATCATTTTGCTATAGTTATAAAATTATAATTATTCCTTTTCCTATACTACCGTGGCGAAGGTTTATAATATGGAGCTTATAAAGTAACAACGACGGCGACGGTTACGAAAACGTCAATATTGATATCTGTATTGTACTCTGGTTATTGACCTGATTGGTTAATTAAGTCTCGATGTGATTGGTCTTGTGTCAGTTAAGCCGTGTTGTTATTGGCTTTCTGTGAAGACTCGGGTCGTTTCGATCGGTCTTTTGTCACAGTTTAACAGTGACGATCCAGCGACAAGAAATGGTGATGTCAACAATCACACTTCTTATTGCTGAACATGCACCATTTACAGACGAAACATTAAATCGACCGGGACTCTGCGACACATATGGCGCATTCTACAGACTACCATAACTAGTACTCATCTTAGAAAGCTGGCTTACTAAATTAGACCAAAAGCCACTGGAATGGCAGTCAACGGGCACGGTACAAACGAGTTATGGCGGACTCAAGTAAAATTGACAAAAACAGGAGTGACTTTATGGGCAAGAGACAATTTGACTAACAATAAACGACTGTAACAACAAACGACTTTGACTATGAAGATGACTACACGACACAGTCCTATTCAGGACTACACCCTGACGATCATGCTCCACCTACTTACGGATTTATAATTACTGTTCATTTACTGTTTTGCTGTTTCGCAGTTTGTCTCCTTCTGATGTTTAAAGAAGAAGAGGAGATAATTAAAGAGCAGGAAAGAAACAGAGAAGAAATGGAAGAGATCATGAGGGAGATTGAAATCAGTTGTTTAGGTGAGTGATAAAAAACCATGGGATGAATAATTAAGTTCAAGTAAAAATAACTTAAGGAGTTGGAAGCGTTGTCGCTCGTTGGACGAAAATCCCACTCGGATACCCGAGGGAGGGAGTGGTGGGGGTGTACTCCGGATTTCAAGGGACAGATCCTTAGAGCTTTTGTTCCAACGCCTACTCTCCATTGTATACTCAACGCTCCTCATTCAATCTCAATTCGATTATAGTGATATTGTCTAGGGTAATAGTGGAAAAACTTTGTTTGACAGGCTACAGAAGCTTCAGAACCGTGCTGCTCGTGTTCTAACCTTTTCTAGATATGATGCTGATGCCAACCGCTTATTCAGACAACTTAATTGGAAAGACTTGAGCACTCAGTTTCAAATACAAAAAGCCCTAATGGTTCACAAGTCTTTAAATGATCTTGTTCCAGGATATTTATCCTCTAAATTGTTAAACGATGTGAAACGCGCTACTCCATAAGGGACTCTGTTAACAAACTGAGTGGGAACTAACTTCATGAAGAACAGCTTCAGTCAAGCGCAGAAGTGATTTGAGAGGGCTTAATTTTTAACAATACCAATTAACTGCATTGAAGCACACGTATCAACTCCGCGGTATGGCCAGTACTTTACTCATGCGCACAACCATGAGCCCCAATAAGGGCGAGACAGCTGTCCATGGCTGCCACTGCTGGGGTGATATGCTTGTGTGCATGCGTAAGGTACTGGCCATAACGGGGAGTTGGTAAGTGTGCTTCAGTGCAGTTAATTGGTATTGTTTCTAAATCTTTAAGTCAATTTAAACGATTGGCTCCTCTGAATTTCTGATTTTTTAAGTACTGTGTACACGGCATTCATGAGAAGCAGGGCTTAGTTAGGTTAATTATAGTTTTGCATATTGTTTAGGGTAGTTAGGTTTATTTAAGATTTTTTATACTCCTGATGAATTTTACCGTGTTTAAATAAAGAATTATTCTATTCTATTCCTATCACTTGAAATCCGGAGTACCCCCCCCCCCCCCACCCCGCTGGCGCGGACGCAAAACCGGAATTCACTGGACAGTGTACAAGGGCACCCAACGGGAAATTTTAAAACAACAACAAAGCGTGAATAAAGCTTTCTGGAGCCATTTTAAGCATTTTGAGAGATTGCTACCAAAAATAAATCTGTTCCTCACTCCCAGGAAGACTGATGGAAGAGTTCCTAGCCAGCAAGGTGTGAGCGCACCTACAAACTACAACCTGGCTTACTGGAAGTTTCCCAGCAGACGTATGTCCAGACATTACTGGCCAGTTTTGGTGTGGTCATAGGGCAAAATTCACCCCTCAGAAGTGGGGGTGGGGGAGGGGTTTCTGATCCATAACACATAGTAACTATTTCTTAGCAACACTTTCCTTCCAAGGACATTATTTCTTCCACATCTCCCAGCCAGCAAAAATTGGCCTGAAGAACAGATATTTTGAGGCAGCACTATACGATGCGTCCTTAGGGGTGCAAAGTTTCTTGATTGAAGTTTTGAGACTAACGTTCCAAGCCCTTTAACAAACTTGTTTAGTAAATCACGCCGTGGTAGGTGACATTGAACGAAGAGTATTCATAGATTACAATAATTTGAACTCAGTTGAACTGTTGCAAATAAACAATTTAAACAACTCTTGATCGGCTAAAAGTGAAAACTGACTTTGTCGGTGGATCACTTTACGTCAAATTCCGTACCTAACTTCCACTTGCTGATTTGTAGATGAGTGTAAAACAGGACAGCATAACTGCCACGATGATGCATACTGCACCAACACCAAGCGTTCCTTCACTTGTACTTGTAATCCAGGATATACTGGGGATGGTGTTAACTGTGCAGGTAGCAAACCATACGGAACTTAAACTAACAGCATTTCATCTTTAGTTTTATACTATTCCATACCGTAAATATTAGAGCCAATCAGAAAGCTGGAAACCGGTTTCATATTTAGTCGTGGTGTGTCACAGATCGGTAGTTTCTTGGTGTTGTGGACTGGTGCAATCACAAAATGACGTAATACAAAAGATGAAAAAGACACTGAACAATATCCACACCACATAACATAGTAGCTTACCAAGAATAGTTTCCCCATCACCAACAAACACCCCACTGGTCGACGATAAATGTTGGTGTTACAGTCGAACCTGTATTGAGTGGTCACCCTCGGAGAATGGCTAAGTGACCGCTTAATACAGGGTGACCGCCTAATACAGGTTGCAAGAAATATAGTTCAAAGAATTCTATCTCCAGTGCTGATCAGATCAGACGTTTGACCTCAAATAGAAACATTCATTTCCGGCGTTTTAATGGTTTGCAAAAATAAACAAGGAAATCAATTGTTGTACCTCGTGTGTTACATTATTTGAAACTGTATGAACACCGTGTGACCATTTAATACAGGTTAAGACAATAGAAAAAGTCTCGTTGGGACTTCGCAAATGGTGACCGCGACCGCTTAATAGAGGTCGAAATTACAGTACATCAAGAGAAGTGATTTTCAGGACTTAGAAAACTGACCGCTTAATAGAGGGTGATCGCTTAATACGGTGCCGCTTAATACAGGTTCGACTGTAGTTGCAGCCTCCAGATCTCCGTAGCCTGCAAACAGGCTCACATGTGCGAGTTCGAGGAACATTTTGGCGCGTGCATTTCCTAGCTCTATTTTCTTGCTGGCTTTGCGTGCTCGAGCCGCCAAAATTTTCTTTTTCGCAGGCTAAACTCCCCCAGCCAAAGCGTTCCAAGTGTGCAACATGTAAAACAGAGTCTGCATTAAAGTCGAACAAAGTCAGTTGATTATTCAGCCTTAACTCTTGATTGCAGACATAAACGAGTGTAAGACTGGAACCCACCTATGTAACACCGATATTTCAGAGTGCAAAAACAATAAAGGATCTTACAAGTGTGTTTTAGGTAAATATACCACCGAGCACTTCAAGATATGCTTATTGAAAGGTATACTTTAAAAATGTCTTCTTCTTTTCTCGGGTTTACGTGGGGTGAATCAGGTTGAAATGATAAAAGCAGCGACAAAATAGGAATGTGTACGGCATATTATGATGCTTAACAGATCTACGGTTTGATAATTCAGCATTAACTCTTAATTTGCAGTCATATCTCGTGAGCATAGCAACTGACCATCACTAAACTTGTCTCAAAATGTGCCCAAAGGATGAACAAACAGCTACCGAAAACGTCAGGTGTTGATGTTTTATCCTCGGGGAAAAATCTCAGAAAAACCTTAAGGGGTGGCATCCACCCTCCCCGCCCCCCCCCCCCCCCCCCCTCGTACCCAGATCCTACGGTTAAAAGAATTCTTATTGTAAAAAAATAAGGCAATGATGCAAAACTCTACTGAATTTAAATGTTCCCTTCCATTTTCCATTCTTTCTTACTTCCTTCCTTACCTACTTGCTTGCTTGCTTACTTACTAAATAAGTAAATAAGTAAGTAAGTAAAATATATATATATATATTTTACTTACTTACTTATTTACTTATTTACTTACTTACTAGGTGGATCAGGTAGCGGACAAACGACTTTGAGTCGCAAGGACATTTACGATGCGGATTCGTGAGTAAAGCATAAGTAATAACGTAGCAACATTTATTATTACTTTTTTTGGTTTCGTCATAGAACACCCAACTTTTCTCATATCATAGTATCTTTCTTGAGGTTCAGACTAATACGAGGGATTTTTCTGCCTATATTATAACTAGACGCCCAGATTAGCTGTAACTTCATGCATGTGGGTTAGTGTTGTCGTTCTAAAATACATCAGGGAACTCCACTGGTTTAAAGGGACAGTGTCTTTCAAGTACGAGCATTATACTACATCGCCACTGACAAAGATCTCGGAAAACGTTCACCACACTTATTAAATTAGATATAGTAGAAAACTAGTGAGAATTTTAAATCTTAAAGAAATTTATCGAGCTGTTTCCAACTTTTTATCACGTTTCTAAGGAGTTGTCAACATTGGAATGAAACAGTCGGTTAAAGACTGGAACAATTTCCCTCATTATGTCAATATCCATTCAATAGGGGGCATGAAAACAAAGCCTACACACTGAATGTTAATTCTGAACAAATTTCTGTGTACTGTCACATGGTAAAAGCTGACCTTGAAGCATGCGGAGGAGGTGGATGGACGCTGGTCATGAAGATCAATGGAAACAAGGTAACAGCAGCAAGCAAAGAACATTCTATTCTAGGCTAAAAGTTGCGTCAAAAATTTATAACTATTTTTCAAAGCGGCAGACACTTATGCCGCTCACCCCTCAACAACAAAAACTATAATCACACGATATAATAGGAAGAATTATCAAGAAGGCTTCGTTGTCGGCAGATAACTCTAGCCTTGATAATTCTCGCTATCATGCTCAACCAACTGGAAAAACCGATCGATCTTAATTATTGTTCAGACACACGTTGAATTCTTGATCTTAGTATCAGTCAAAAGGCACACATGAAATAAAACATTTAACGTCATGAATCAATTTGCTCACAACTTTTTGCATTGACTATAGTCGTTTACCATCTGAAAGTTCCAGGTCAATCTTATACATTAGATTACAAAAAAGATTAATAGCGAAAGCCCACTTAATTAAAAGTAACAAGATCAACTTAAATATCGTCCCCCCAACTATTGCCATCTTGTCAAGGGATGTCGTACGAAAACCATTCTTGGTTAGTAACGAATTTACCTGAAAATGGATTTTAGTTCGCAGAGGAGAGAAATGCTTTTGTTCTGACCACCAACAGGGCTGCCGTGATGTCACCTGCAAACCAGCAATTATCAGCAAAATGACGTCACTTTGCATGTAATTAATATGTATTTACAAACTTTTGTCTGCAAGAGTGACGCAGCGAAACTATTGCCAGCTAGCATTAGCAATCTTCTTCTAACCAGTCAGAATATGCACTTAATGTAGCTAGTCGTTCAAGTGAAAAAAACCGCCTTGATGCACTCAGGGAAAAGAAAAACAAAGGAGATTACCATTTTAGATGATGTGAGCCTCTTGTCTGTTTTGTCCAAGTGTGTCCTTTACTCTCCAGCCAACATGGCGGTTTCGTTACATGAGGATGACTAGCTACAAAGGGACTATCGAGATAGCGACAGAACTGTATCTACAACAGCCAGTTTCGACGGATTAAAGAGTCAAGAATGCCAGTCACATGGCATGTTTCTTTATGATCAATCACGGCAATCGTATTTTCAATTGATTGTGTTTCATTTTGCTGCGCAGTAAGCAAATATTTTCTACGATACTTCTAGCGAATGTTGCCAACCTTGCTCGTTTTGTCGCGTTAAATTTTGATCCAATACATAATTCAAGCTTTTTGTGTATTTTATCTCTATACATTTTATACGATTGGATCACCATGATTATGGGACACATGTACGGTAAACATGAACTTGTACTCCCTAAAAAATATACTGTCATATACTACCCTTGCCTCCCCATAACGGCCACCTCTCCACAAAGGGCACTTTCTTCTGTTCCCACTGCATGGTGGCCCCTGTAGAGAGGTTCAACTGTATGCAGTTGTATGCGGTTGTTACTGAGGCTGAATGCCGAGGCGGATGACATCCTCGTCCACCTATTTTTTTGTTTTATTATTTTATTAAAATATTTCTTTAACTTCTAAACAACGAAGATTTCGGCTTTATTGACAAATCAGGAGGCCAATGTGGTAGACTTTCAAAAAAGTCTTTTTTTAGTTGCTTTTTTGTGAACCGAGACCAAGTTAAGGTCCATAAAAACGCATATAAGAACCAGCCCAGTACCAGCAATCTTGACCGAACATTTGGTAAATCAAGGATTTATTACATGGCCAAAAGGAAATTAATCTCGTGAGAACGAAGCGGGAAATCCAGACGGGGCACAGAACACAGGATTCGCTTTATATTGATCAGTCGTATTGCCAGTCACTGACAAAGCCTCAGTTCCACTGGCCTTCCTTATTAAAACCGAGATGGCGGCCGTTGACCGTCATCACGTCACGAAATGTTTGGAGGAATCTCGCCAAAATCAGGCCTGATGTAATTGTCCCTCAGGGCGCAAGACCAAATTGAATAATTATGTGACCGCCACGATGTCATGCGATAACTGTCTGTTAATTGACGATGTATTATTATCATTTCTTTATTCGTTAAGGACACCTTTCATTACGATTCCAAATTGTGGACCAACAAGAACGAACTCAATCCCCTGGGAGGGGAGACCCTGCTTGATCAAGAGGCAAAAGAGACAAAATTACCCACCTACTGGAGCACACCATTCTCTAAGATTTGCCTCGCTATGAAGATCGGCAGCCAAGTTAATTCGATCGTTGTCAACAAAACCGCCAGTTCATTGTACGCCTTGATCGCTGACGGAACTGAGAAACGCTTAACGAAGAAACTGGGTCGTCACACCTGGAAGAAGCCGATTGGCCAAGGGGCTTCGCTGCAGACACATTGTAACAGGGAAGGTTTCAATTTAAAGTCGGCAGATCACCACAGCGAAGCAAGAATCGGTATCATAAGTAACGATGAAAGTGACTGTGCTTCCCCTGACTCCAGAATTGGGTTTGGCACTGGAGGATATCCTAATGGTCGCAACACCTGTGGAAACGTTGCATCGGTAACTTGGCATCCAGACAATGGCGGTAGAGATATTAGAGCCATGGGCTACATCTTGGTGCAATGAGTGTCAAACAACCTGGTTCCAGTTCACGCCCGATAAAAATCAAAGGATTTTAAAACGCTTATAAAAACAGGAAGAAATTGTAGAAATTCAGTTGAATAAACGCATTGCTCAAAACAAACACTTTTTCTCTGTTATCCCATGTCCTTATCATTCATGGGCGTACGGCCGTCACCTTCTATCAGGCCATTCTCTCTGGCACATCATTGTAGTGGTGCTTGATCTTGACAAAAGTTATTCCCATGGGTAAAGGCCTTACTGTTTATAACTGAAGTGGGCTGACAGTAAAAAGGGCATCAGAACATAAACCTTGCTGTAATAAAAATTCCTAACCTGTAAATAAACGCGGGAGAAAGAAAAATGGAAATTGAGCTGGGCCGTCGACCAGGCTGACACGAGATCTTTTTATGCGTTTGTATTTGTTGGGGATTAAAAAGCACTATGCATATGAGGAGAATCGAACCTAGTGTCACCAAACCTTTCTTGAATTGAGTGACAAACTGTTGTCTACAGTTTTAGTTCTCTTACTCCCAAAGAACGGAAATACGCATAAATAGAGAAAGAGACCTTGACTATCTTTCATGCCTCCCATGAGTTTGATCAATTGCTTTTTGGCAAAGGAGACATCACAGTACATACAAATCATAAGCCCTTGGAGGCGATTTCAAACGTTCCTTAGCACTTGCTCCCTGTCGTCTGCAAAGCATGCTGTACAGCTTCAGGGTAGAGTATCGCGAGGGCTTCACCCTTAACTTCGTATCGCTGACGCGCTATCTCGAACATCTTTTCCAATGTTACTGACGACAATAAACTTAGTTACAAAATAATGATTACCTCATTTGTTGAGCATAAAATTCATAAATTGTTTGAAGTTAGCTTGCGGCTTTTGTGTAATCTTTTCCCTTGACGTGAGATTAACTTTGCTCTCTTTGACTTTTGTTTCTAAAATTAATGACGTCACTTCTTTGGGCGTGATGTTTTCTTAAAGATGCTAAATTTCTTCGTAACATTTTCAAAGTTTATGACGTACTTTATCAACGATAACAGGACAGACGCCTTAAAAAGATGACGTCAGTTTACTATACTGTTCAATCCACCACATGAAAAAAGTCAAGAACGCGATAGTGTCAAAATAAGCAACCAATCATGCATAAGCAGGAGCCGATTACTTAGTGTTAAAAAGGGGGTCGGTAGGCAACACACTTTTACCTCATTCCAAAATGCTGTTTGTTCCAATAATTTTTTTCTTTTTTCCCTGACGGGTAGATTATGCTCTGGAGGATAAGCCGATAACGCATTAAGAACATTTCCGCGTCAGGATGACTTTTATCGTATTAATTGAAAACAACCCATGTGCAATTAAAAAATATCCAAGGCCCAGTGGCTTTTCGTCCTTAAGGCAATACAACGATATTACTCTCTTGGGGTGTTGGTTTTTGTAACTCTTTTGAATTCCCCTTTCTATGGAGATCCTGAAAACTGGCGCTGGGACGGCTTTTACTGAAAGACCTTTAAACAGCGTGCTGAAAAAAGAGAGTTTTAGGTTATGTTGACACTATGCCGGGTAGCTTTTGCGTCGGGACGAAACCCATACGGGATAGGGCTTCTGTTCACACATAACAACGGGGATTTCGGCGCGATTTCTGTAACGGAGAGAATCTGCGCAGCGCCGATCTCTAAAGTGAAGAGTCACATATCGGATAGGTGTTCAGCTTTTTCGCTACCCTGCAAGCAGAGGTTTCGCGGTATGAAATAGTGTGCGAAAAGTAGCCTCTGCTGACAACCGTTCAATTTTCTATCGTGCATGCGCAAAATTCGTCACGCAATTCGCAAGCAACTGGTTCGTCAAATCTGCGTGAGTTTCGAGGGAATAAAAGTTGCGAAAACTACTGGCCAACAACTCTCCTCGAGCTTTTGTTCTGTTTTTCTGCTTTGCCCGTCTGGTTTTAAGTATTTTAGCCGCAAAATTTCCTGGGATTGTCTATTGAGAAAGCATTATGCTACCAACTGTAGCAAGTCCTGTCTGATTTGAGGGGAGCACATTTAACTCCAAGCGGCAGTTTTTTTTCCGGCTTATTGGTATAGGTAATACACTCATGTTAAAGAAGTTTTTAAGCCACAGCAAGAGATCATATTATGATCTCTTGGCTAGAGTTAAACGATCTTAACGGCTTTGTCAAAATTGCTACAGACGCATTGATGCTATATATAAAAAGCTGGAAAAATGTTCTGAAACGTTTTATGGAACGCTGGTTTAACTCATAAACGACTATTCCACCGGCGCGTTTTAAGTTTTCATTTCAAAAAACAGTGGTTTCATGACCATTCAAGCAGTTAACTGAAGGTGCAAATGAGCTATTGAAAATTTTCTTATTTTTAGTCTATAGCAAGCCTTACCAGTAAACCATAGTTTTGCTCAAAGTGAAAAATGAAATTCGCCGACAACCCTACGCAGAAGTGATGCGTGAAATAAATTGGATGCTGTAGTCTCACGATTGGGTTTTAAACTAATCTTATGAATGAACATAGACAAAGCAATAGTCAGAGAAATTATTTATCGCAAAAGTTTATTCGAAAACCCATAATTTTATCCTCAAAAGCAATTCGCGTAACACTAACTGGGTCGTGGATCATTTCACGCAAGTAAAAGCGGCCGAAGACATCAAATCTCAACGCCAAAATCCGTCTCAAATCGTATAAAACATCTATGACAAAACTATAAACACTTAAATTTCCATTTAAAAACGGAATTTCCTTGACCATTAAAGTGCAAATTTTACCTCAAAATCTTTTAAAACGTTACCGCTTTGGCTTCTTTTCAGAACAGGACAAGCGTTCCACAGTGAAGATTAACCAACCTGTTTGAAGTCCTTGAGGGCGAATCGTTGTTCAGCTAAAATCTTCTTTTCTTCTTTTTCCACTAAAAGAAAACTTCTCAATGATTCTTTTGAACTTTCCGTGCTTTCTCACGTTGACGACGCTCTTCTAAATACATAAACAGGGATTTTTTAAATTGTGTTTTGAACTGTTTCCGTTGCCACGCTTGAGAAAGAGCCGCGTTCGCATGCGAAAATTTGGCGGGAAAGGATGCATGAAGGCGCAATAATGGTCAGCGTTCATTCGCTGACGCAAGACTCACGCAATGCTCTAAACTGGTCAAGGACAGGTAAAAACCCGATTTTTAAATTTATTCGTCCGAATTTCTGGAAGGATTTGAACGGTTGTCGGCAGAGGCTACTTTTCGCTCGCCATCTCATACCGCGAAAATGTAGCCTCTGCTCGCAGGGTACTTTTTCGCCGGCACGAAAACCATACCGGATAGGGCTTTACATACTGCTGTAGAGAGAAGAATTAAACGATTTACACTTTTTGGCGAGATTGATTACCTGGACTCTCCGCATTTTGCTTTCGTCGTTGCTTCTTTAACAAATATGAAAAACGAAATACATAAGGTCTTGTAGAAGTCATAATAGATTGCGACCGGGGAAGCAAAAAATCAGCCGGTAGAAACAAACTATTCGCCGGCTATCGGGGAGGCTTAATTATCACTGTGTGGTCTGAATTTAACCATATTACAGGGGGGGGGGGGGGGTTTGCTGTGATGCGTTACACTCCATTGAGAAAACATTGTCACTTGGAAACTGCTAAAAGAGAGATCTATAAAGGGCATTAACTTGCACTTGCATTGTCGATCAGTGAGAGTCGAGCGAGCGATGATCGTCATTCACTATTATGACGTCAGGAGATCATAACAGGACAGGTCCGGCGTTTCGTTGCCAGAAAAGGGGTTAAAAAAAATACCGTAAAATTCCGAAAATAAGTTCCGGAGCTTATATTTTTCAAAGGCCCTTTTTGAGGGGCTATTTTCGGAGGGGCTTATTTACGGAGGGAAATTTGCGTTTAAAAATCGATTGGGTTAGTCTCATAGTTGGAAGTGAATTTACCGTTTTTGCTTTGTTTTACTTTATATTTGAGGGCAAATTTCCAAGTACAAACCTCCGGAGGGGTTTATATTTGGAGAGGCGATTAAACGGAGGGTTTTTTGCGTTACTGGATTGGGGGGCTTATATTTGGAGGGGCTTATACATGGAGGGGCTTATTTTCGGAATTTTACGGTATAATAAAGGAAGGAGAAGACAAAAAGATATTCTGCATTGCGTCCCCGTTAAGTTGATTATAACACATTAATAATGGGTTTAATAAACTATGTATCTGTTAATAAAAGCAAGTTACATTTTATTTTGTCTCTTTGAGACCAGATGGCGGAATTTAATAATTCATGGTGAGGACCGGGAAAAATAGAGCAACCCCCCCTGACCACAAATAGTAGTCTTTTGAACTGATCGATGAGACTTTTTTAATTATTACTACTGTAACATACACTTTTTCTGTAGCTATTTACACTAATAAAACCTATTTACAGTGTTAATATTGTCATCGGAAATTTAATTGAATTCATTCGGATTTACTGCAATATGTTGAGTTTAATATATAATGATCGGTAATTAAGCACAAAAACAGTCGTATCCCTGTAGCTACTCCTTTTAAAGGAATATACCATATATTCAGATTATTATAATAATTGCCTAAAACCTTTTCTACTCGTCGATCACCGTTTACTTCAGACCCATGATGTTGGAGGGGGCGCAAGGGTTTGCGTTGATGTTTGGGGAAATTTTGATTTTAAGTTGCGGTATTGCTGTTTTACAATACCAAGGGGTTTGCGGTATTTAGAAAATTTCGGGTAATTTCGATGCGGTTGGCGGTTTTCTTACGTTATTCTGTGCGGTGTTAAGACGTATTTCTGCGCGGTTTGGCTTGGTAGTATTCGTACCCCCCTTACGCCCCCCTTGTGTTGCCGTGAGCTATTTCTCATTAGAAAACAAACATGGTTTCTTTAGAGGTCGCAAAAAATTGACAAATATACTTGAACTGAGTTTTCATGAGGTGCTTGAAAATTTCCATATCTGAGGTGCAATAACAGAAGACTGTATTTTACCTACTCAACGAGGTGCGTAGCGCCGATTTGACTATTTGAATCTTAGAAAAGCAGAGCTCGCAGAGCAGTCTAACTACTTTAGTGGGAACCAACTGGCATACTAGTGGACCTTCGATTCTATAAGTCTATGTTTACACAGCACCAGTTCATTAACTTATTTACTTATTGCTCAGAAAAACTGCAAATACGATCTGTTGAAAGAGAACGCCGGCAAGCGGGGCGAACGAAAGTGTTTATATGGAGAGAAGTTAACCTGGATAGAAAGGGTTAGCCACCTAGCCGGGTCACCCCCCAAGCCGGGTCACCCTACTAGTCGGGTCACCCTCCTAGCCGGAATACCCTCCTAGTCGGGTCACCCCCCTAGGCGGGTCACCCTCCTAGCCGGTTCACCCCCCTAACCGGGCACCCTCCTAGCCGTGCCAACTTTTCTACATATTAACACTTTTGCAATTTTGGCACGTCCAGTCAACTCAACACGATCAAGGCGAGAAAATTGGAGCATGAGCGAGCGCTGTTGTCAACCCTTGGCTCGAGCAAAGGAGTCAACTTGGGCTGTGATGCACCTCGAAAACGTTTTTCCGTATAAACCCGACCTAGAAGGCATTTGGAGAAATCCGTGGACCTTCACGTAACAAATACATCGATTTTTACTATTTACATTACCAAAGAACTAGAAATAATGCTATTCATTATACTCTCAATCCTGACGGTTCCAATGAGTGGGAAGAAGAAAAGCTCCTCTGCTGCTTGTTTAGTGAGCATGCGCGTGGCAGGTAGTCGAAGTAGTATCTTTGCAAATTGTTCAGGGTTATTGGGATATTTGTTTTCCACATACTGCTTGAGAGAGCAGTGAGCTTTTTCCTACAGCGTCTCAACTTGTTTGGAATTTTTCAAGCTTGAACAGTCTGCGAAAATAACAAAAATCGATATTATATACTGACAACAACGTGAATAACGTAGAATTATTTCTCGGATATCTGTTCTGTGTAGGCTGTTATGGGGTAAGACTATATATTAACTAATATAAGTTTTGATTGATAAATTTCTGAATTCCATGCATTTGAACGGCGGGATGAAGAAATAAATGCCGCAGAAAACCTTGACAGTTAAATACGCAACTTATGCAGTGGCGAAAAGAAGGCCTGAAAAAGGTTAAGCTTGACGGGATTCGATTCCTGACCTCTGCGATACCGGTGCAGCGCTCTAATCAATTGAGCTATCAAGCCAGCTTGGAGCAGGTTTTTAAATTGGTTCGTAACGTACCCAGGAAAAATGAAGATGAATGGTGAATATATGAATTTCATATCCTTGAAATGCGGGATGAAGAAATATATGCAGAGAAGATCATCACAGTTAAACATGCAACTTAATCAATTTGTCAGACTGGTCGAACAATTAAAAAATAAATAAATAAACGATCAGATTAGTGCTTTTCCGTGTTGATATTTTCCAACTTAAGAAGTTGTATGCTTCGTCTTCGCTTAGACCGGATGTAACGATTTCCACGGAAATAGAGAATACTTCATGGAAAGTGCTGGCGTACGGTATTTACGCACGAGTTGTTGACGTATCAGAAATCGAACGAGTGAGCGCAGCGAACGAGTAAGATTTCTGATACAAAAACGAGTGCGTAAATATCGTACAAAGCACTTTCCATGTGGTATTGTGTTTATTATATACATACCGAGACATTCATCATTTTGGCGGCCTTTTTATTTTAAATCTTTCAAAAATGCTTATTTGCCGCTACACACTTGCCGAAAAATGACAAAGAAAACGAAGTATCAGCTTTATAGTACAAACGTTTGTTAAAAACATAAATGACGGTAAGGATATGAGGTAATCCAAGAACTATAAGTAATCTTAACTGTTTGTTGTCAATGCACAATTGAAAATGAGTAAATTTAAGTAAAATGGCCGGTTTCAATATAAGCTTAAGCTTAAATGAAAGGCAAAGTAGCTCCGACAAAAAGCACAACAAAAGCTTACGTCTCGTTCTGTTTTTCCCTTTCCGCTGTTGTTTCGCCGGCTCTCTACCGTTTTCTTTATCGACAGTGAAACAAACGAAACTATTCCACTCCATTTCCGAAATGTTTTTCACTTTTTTAGCGAAAAACTCTTTGAGTAAAATTTTTCTCGTTGAATGTGTGCGAAGCGGCGCTGCAAACTGCAATAAGAGGCGGGAATTTTGGCGCGAAACTCACACACCTCTGTGGCCTCTGATTGGACGTATCATTTTTCTCACACGTGAAAAAACATCGTTCGCGATTCTGATTGGACGTATCATTTTTTTCACGTGTGAAAACCATCGTTCGCTCCTCTGATTGGCTAGAACTAATTTGCGTACGAAAATTTACGACATAGCTTTTTGGTGAGTATTTCTCAGTATGTATATAATAATAACAATAACGGTTACCTCAGTCTATTTTTAGTCCCTCAAGGGAATTATCCGACATACAAGTCGAACTCAGTTACCCATTGAAAAAATTTGCTGGTTGAACAATTGATTCATAAATGATTCAGCTGATGATTTTGATGATAAGTGAGGAACTGTCATCCAAATTTCAAGTTGGCTGAGTTTAAAGGTAGGATCGCGAGCTGCTTGGGTGAGCCATTGAAGGGATCATTTTCGAATTGGAGAACAATTGTAAAGTAAATCTGAAAATATAGAATTTAGTTTACTAATTAAAAGCAAATTGAATAACAATTAAGCAAAACATAAACTCGGGACAGTGTTAGTTGTTTTCTGACTAAAATAAAAACAATGGAAATCACTACGCCCTGACGGTCGGTAGATTGGATATCGGATCTTGACATTACCATTATCGACCATTAACTTTTGCGAACTTTGCTTTTTCAGCTTTCCTTTTTATTTCTTCAAAATTATAGCTCAAACACGACAACACAAACTCGTTATAATTCAACCCACCTCTCGATGTTTATCGGACGGAAAACTTCGTGTGGTGTTTGATATTTCCAACATTACAAAATGAACATAGTCGCGTCCCTGAATTATCCGACATACAAGTCGAACTCAGTCACCCACTGAAAAAACTTGCTGGTTACAATTGATTCATAATGATTCAGCTGATGATTATGATGATAAGTAAGGAGAATATTTTATCCAAAAAGGTTGAAGGCATCATTTTCAAATCTGAGAATAATTAAACAGTAAATATGGAATTTAGTTGTTACTTACTAAAACAAATCAGTTGAATAATAACGAATCAAGAAAAACAAACTCGAGAAAGTGTTAGTTGTCGTCTGACAAAAATAGAAGTATATACCAAATCACTACCTCGACGGTAGATTGGATATCGAATCTAAACATTACCATTAAAGTGCTACTGCGACGAAAATCGTAGTCTTTCTAAACGAAATTTTTGGGCTCGAACTTAATGTTTGGACTTAAAACTTCACGAAAAAATGTAATTTAGACCAATCTGACGAAGCAGTTCCCACAAGAAAGATGTCTGGAAGTGGGAAAAATGGGTCCGCCATTACATAAACAACAAATGTCCGAGTCAAAGGGGAGGGATTGGATCGAGGTCGCCTGTGACGTCATCTTATCCACAAAACTCACCACTACCTCGCTACAACTACTTCTAGCGTGTTATTGTGGTGTCGTCTGTTCCGTGTTCTTCGTCCATTTCTTCGAAAGACCGATCTGATTTAAAACAGTCGAACAGAAAGATATTTTGGACGGCAATGGAACTGCTTTTATCCCGTACGATGAGGATTTGGAGCCAAACGCGACCGTAGAAGCGGCCGCCGCCAGGGCGGATAAAGGTAGGGCGGTGAAACGAGCGCGTCCGAGCAAAAAGGTGTGATGCAGTGGACTGGCACTATGTTTAGAAATGTTGCTTGTTTTCGACTTCGGTCGGGGCTTGCGATGTGGTTTGTACATAAGACACTGCCGCTGTCACTGAATTATGGCGCCTTGATAATTTTTTTTCTTGCACTTCTTCCTCGTTCCTTTGAGCTGGTACGCTGTCTCCGAGAGGCAAATGTTGCTATTTTTTGCGGGAGGTTTAGTTGGAGTAGACAAACATTTCTTTCAAAGGGTTTCTTTTATTACTTCCATGACTCTACCACTGAATTATATTTTCGTTCTGCTACTCGCCAATGTCGATGTTATTCCAAAACAAAAACAACTAAGTACTGTCTAAAGCACGAAGGAAAATCTCATCCATGTCATCCATGGCAAAACTAAAAGACAGCAGATCGTGTTTCATAACTAGATGACGTATATTTTATAAATGCGTGCAGCTCGTGCAAGGTGAAATTATGCTAATTTCAATCACCATCATCCTTCTTTTTAATTTTGAAAAAACATCTCATACGTCTTTCTGTTTCTTCGAAACTTCAAAATTAGTTTCCCCTCAGTTTTTACTGTTTACCTTGTTTTGTTTTAGAGAGAAAAACGGAGAAAAAACCTTACAACTAACCTCAATAAATTTTGTTTACATGCGGTTACCGGATTTGCAACGCATTGCGCGAATCGCCATGTCGCGTTGCAAACGAGAAGCAAAGTTTGAAGAAGTACAACGCCACTATATCAATATATATCAATCTAATTTTTTGTTATGTTATATAAAATTTATCCCCCTTTAACATATGTAAAAATTGAGGTTAAGAAGTGTTAAGCTTTTGCAAACGAAACGGTGAAAGACGATTAGGTGATATTTAGTGGAAGGAGGAGGTATTCAACACTTTCAAATTAAACTCAAATTTTGGCATTATACGACCAACAAGTTTGACCTATAGACGTACAGACACAAACATATGAAACTGTTTATTGATATTGTTATGAAACGAATTTATCTATTTAACATTGTAGCCTGAAATTACAGAAAGAAAATAGGATTTCCGGTTTGCAAAAAGGAAAATTTTGCCGGCCTTCAAGCGCACCGGAAGCGCGGAAAGAGCGCTCGTGCCAGTCCTACTCCGCATCACACATTAAATGAAGAGCGGAGCGCTCGTTTCACCGCCCAACCTTTATCCGCCCTGGCCGCCGCATTCCAGGAAAGCGTGATTCTTGAAGAAGATCGTAATCTCGAGCTCCAAAGACATTTTACTGGTGAAATAGGCGCATGGTAGGCATTACTCCGATTGAATTTTTTTGTCGTTTTTTGTTTTTCTTTTTCATCGTACTGCGTTTCTGTTGTGATGTAATTTGCTCCCAGCAGAAGTGAACCCAGTACAAGTATCTAAATTCTCTAACTTTGTGAAATAAAAACAATACTGAACGGAGCACATGTCTTTTTTTGTTTGTTAAGTGCACTTGTTCGAACTAGTCTGTCGCCATCAGGTCCCATCACCACCAAAACAGAGGAGTGTATTTGCTGCAAAGAAATGGACCGTGTAAGGGAAGTATGGGTAAAGTAGAACGGGAAGGTGACTGCATTTAATAGCGGAGCTCTCGCGCGCGAAGCGCGCAGCGGAGCACCATGGGTAAAGCTATGTGGTAAACTACCCATCCGAGAAAATTTGGTAATCACGTGACCGTACACCGACCGCCCGCCCGACCGTCCGTCCGCACCACAGACATACCAATGTAAAATAATTGAATTAACAGGTAAGGCAACCCAAATGCAACTCAAGGTTTTATTTGGAAAGAAATCGCATGGCCGCCCGGACTTTTAGAAAGAAAAAACAACAACAAAATGGTGTCTTTTTCAACGTTATTTTTTATGTTTACACTCACGTGGATAACAGAGAAACTGAGCTAGAGCTAGTTTCTGAGAACAAAAGAGAAGAATTTTGTAGGAAGAAAAACATGAAAATTCAAAGCGACTGTGAGACAATGAGAAATGCTAGTGGCCAGCAAGGTAAAACTGAGCGCGGCAGTGAAAAATAAAAGCGAACATCAACACAGGAGACAAAATATTGGGTAAGAATTCCTCCTTAAAAATAATGTGCAACTAGGAAGTTTGACGTTTAGTCCTACAAAACAGCGTTGTAGTTGTGCAAAACAACGGCAAAGAAGGACGAAAAGCGTGCTGCACGTGCAAATTTTGTTGTTTTGCTAATTAGAAAAAAAAGTGTGCTGCACGTGCAATTTGTTTTTTTGCTAATTAGATCTATTGATGCCATTTCCATTGGCCTCTCCGTTTAGCATTAGACGATTTAATTTTTTTTGTTTACAAGTTTTATTAACAAGAGCTTCGCTTTTAGCCCTGGCTAAATCTATATATTACTCTTCATCAATCATCCCGGTTTTCAGGATGTTTGCCTGAACCGGTGGCTTCTTCAACTTGCATCGCTTAATCTGAAGACGAAAACTAGAAAAAGTTACCGAAATTTGTTCACTCAAGGTCTTAAAACGGAATCAGAGTAATTTATTCACTCCTTGTTGTTTATTTTGTTGTTATTCGTCCTCTTACTGTAGTTGTTAAACTGATATGTTGTTCACCTGGGTGTCTTGTAGGTGAACCTGAAATATCTATTTATTTGGTAAATAAGGTTGAATTATACTCAAACCCTTGTTGACGAAGAAAATATAAACTCCTAGCAGTATAGACTTATTTTTTTTCTTATTAATTTTCTAGAACCCTGAAAAAATTACTATAATTGGCCCAAAACTCCTATATAAAATAAATATAAAGAAAATAAAACAAGGAGTGTACACCATTTACCTTACTGCATGATGAGAAAGAACAAGCTACAATAAAAAACAAAATCAAACAGTCCAGCATACAAACAAGTAGAAAAGACCAAACTGGGGATGGACTGAGAACATATTTTTTATTTCTTTATAGCTTTCTCCGATCAGTGTTCTACAGACAATTTACTCGACTTGTTTGGGATTTTGTTGGAAGTTCCAAGCCTTATCCATACCCATGTTGTGCTTAAAAAGCAATAAGGGCAGCTTTCCAAATGAAATTGGGCAACATCATGGCTTTGAAGATGATGAATCATAGACAATCATTGACCTGATTGGTCAATTAAGTGGCAATGTTATTGGTTCTACAGTGAGCCACGTTGTTTTTTTTTTAGCTTTTGACATGGACAATTTAGGGAAAATCTGTCAACACCACTGGAATGAACGCATTACAATACAGTTAACTAGACTTTCTAAAAGTCCTTTACATTTTTTTTCCTGGTTGGCCACTGTGTGACCTTGTTGAAGCTTGCTTCGCTCACTAAGAACTTATGAGAGGTCGACTTGTAGCAAGTCTAACAGTTAACCTGCCTAGTTTAAAAGTGTTAGGTCCTAAGTGGGGGAAGATAGAGCTCTGCAAAGTTGCAAAAATTTACACTCAGACGTTTGTATGGTGGGGGAAAGTTTGTGTCCCCCACCATACAATTTATGTCTGTAAAATTTTGCAATTTTGATGAATACTTGTTGTATAGTTTCCAACAGATCACTTTCAAACTTGGCAATTGTACTAACTGAAAGGCACTCTTTCCAACAGATTTTCCTTAACTTGCCCATGTCAAAAGTTGAAAGTCGTGAAAAGACCTGTTTATTTGTTATTTGATTTTCTCTCTTTGTAGAACCAATAACATCACAACTTAATTCACCAAATTATCTGGTCAATAACCAGTTTTCATTTAAAAATACCATTATAACTGACGTGGTACAACCTTCTTATGAAATGACTTCTGGGTTCAAACCTTTCACAGTTTTAAGAATAGTTTGTTATTTTACTTCAACCTCTCTCCCTCGAGGTTCATGTTAAATGTGTGGCTCTGCTTTTGGGAGGGTTCAGGTTTCCTCCTCAGATAACATAAGGGTTTTCCTGACAGGCTGCACACATGAGCATACGTTTACAAGGTTATCAATCAAAGAACTATACTTTAAAGTTTGTTACATGGAGAGGAGGTGATGCAAGATTTAAAAGGAAGAGCAGGAGCTGGAGGAAAAACAAAAGGCTCTCCAAAGAAAGACAAAACAAATAAAAACTGCGGTCATTGAGGCAAGGTGGTTGGATGCACAGTTTCAACTTATGGCTGGGCAGCTACACCCCTTGGCTAACCATATCTTGGCACAGGCAAATGAATAATATGTAAACCAGACAGATAAAAGTAAAAAAACAGTCCCCTCTTCTTTTAAGAAATTGTATATATACATTGGTTCCGTGAAAAAAGGAAAAAGCCTAAAAAGAAAATGTAATAAAAATCACATGAATACCAAACAGAAAAGAGTACAAAACAGTTACAAATTGTTTTAAAAATTGTACATAATTATACAGTCAATGAAAAAGGGAATAACTCTTTTGAGAAAATGTATTTATATAGACAATGGAAAAGGATTGTATGTAGTCTTTTTATATGTCACTCCATATTGTCCTTTCCAACTCCTTCACCCTCTACTTTAACTGGCTTTCTTTATGTAGCAATCAGCAGTAATACTCTTTATTAGAAGATCATCAAAAGAAACATCCCTTATCAATGCAGCACTTCTTGCATCATGACTTGTACTACAAGCCTTTTTCTCACCATCTTCCAGGGATTTCCAAATAAGAAAGTATTTGAAGTGACATCAGTCAATAATCAAAATAAATCAAAGAGTACCCTTTACCCCTTATCATTAAATAATTATAACATCAAAAAATAACACTTGAAAGATGAAAAGGGAGTTGGAGCACTCTATCAAAATAAATCACAAAATACAAATTAATGATCATAAAATCCAAGGCTGAAGGCCCCACCCACCAGCGTAATTTTTGGAACAAACCAAAATAATAACAGGATCTAGAGCAACGACACTACTCATAAACATAACCAAGTGGAAGCATTTCCACTGTAAAGCTATGACCAGATACTAGCACTGCAAGAGGGAAAATATCAAACTAGCAGCAGGCCCCATGGCAAGATAATTTTGAACAATGGCACTTGATGTGGCTGGCTATGATGGAGGGACAATGTCTAAATAAAATACAAAGATGGAAGTGGCTTGAACAAACTAACCCCCTCAAATAATTACCTACAATGAAAGCAAACTGTGCCATTTGTGAACTACTGCTATGGTTATTGTACTACTAGCTGTATGGTTATTGAACTATATAATTATTCTGTGTTGACTGAACTGCACCTACAGGAAAATGAAAACTGAACTAGCAGGCCTCAAGGCAAGATAATTTTGAACAGTGATACTTACGATCACTTACTGTAAAGTAGGAACAATGTACCACAGGAAAAAATAACGGATTCCCATTTTTGGATATTTTAGGGTATTGAATACCCATAAAAATCCCAAATTTGGCAAAGTGAGACAAGTCCCAACCAGGGAATTCCCAACCAAGTTCCCTGATTGGGACTTGTCTCACTCTTCCAAATTTGGGATTTTTGTGGGTATTCTTTAAATATCCTAAAAAATCCCAAAATGGGAATCCGTTATTTTTTCCTGAATGTCTAAATAATGTAAAATACAGAGATTAAACAACTTTAATATGCGGTTTTTTTTAACTATTGCTACGGTTATTGAACTACTGTGTGGTCATTGAGCGTCTTACTGAACTTCACATACTGGAAAGTGATCACTGAACTGCACCTACAGAAAAATGAAGACTGAATCAATGATTTCATTGTCAATTAAGATTTCACAGTTCAGTATCCATAAATGATTTTTACGAGTTCAGCGACTGCAGCGAATACGACCAAAACAGACTACTAAAAAATTAGCCCCTTTTCTAATTTTCGGTCGACATTTTTACCGCCGCGAAGTTACGCGAAACACAACAAAATACTACATTGGGCGATCGTTTCTTGTCATCTCTGTTTATTTCTCCGTCAGTGTGTATATAACTTAAGTTTGTGTTTTCGAAAAAAACCGTACTAATGATTTGTATCTTGCCCTTTCTATCCCGGCTCCAAACTGAAAATTATGACATGATCCCACAAAGCAAGAGTCAAAGGGCTATGAGTGTTAACTCACCATAAGCCGGCTTCTCGCGGACATGACACTGGACTTGCCAGGTACGTTGTTTTTACAAACAGTTGGATTGGCTTCGGGAATTGCTCTTCTACGTACTTGCAGCGTCTTGTACGTGAACTTGCCTCTCGAAGCAATCGGACGTGAAATTAATACAGAGCTCCTTGAGGTTGAAGTTCTCGCTGCACGTTCGAAAAATTCGTTCCACAGAGCTCTTTTGCCTGTGCAAAGAAATTCCCTTTTTCGGATTGGAGACTGTTGCTGCAGTCCTGGACAACGTGGCAACAAGGGCATCTTTGCACGATGAAACTGACCAAGAAGAGTTACCAAGAACAACTTTTCTTTCAGCTTCTGGGGATAAGATGACGTCACAGGCAACCCCGTCGACCTCGATCCAATCCCTCCCCTTTTGCTCGGACATTTTTAGTTTCGGTAATAGCGGACCGCCACTGAAGAAAAACACGGCTTAGAAAATCGGACTTCCAGTGAGAATTAGGATCTCAAATTTGGTATGTGTATTTATTAGCTATTAAACATTCTAAAAATCGTAAAACACAAATAATTCTTGATTTGATCACAGTAGCACTTTAACTTTTGAGAACTTTGCTTTTTCTTTCCTTTTAGTTTCTTCTAAATTATATTTCATTCACGAAGCTTTCAGACACAACAACACAATCTCGTTTTAAATGCAATTCACATCTCAATGTCTTGATATGGGATGAAAAACATCGTTTCGTGTTTTTTATTTTCAACATTACAAAATGAACTTATCCAACATACAAGTCGAACTCAGTCACCCACTGAAAAAACTGATTGTTCTTTGTATGATTGATACATAAAGATTCAGCTGATGATTCTGATAATATAAGTGAGGATAATCTGTCATCCAAATTAAAAGTTGGCTGAGTTTAAAGAGCAGGATAAGAGCCATTTTAAGGCATCATTGCAAATAGACCTTGTCACGGTTTTCGACGCCATCTTGACGAGTAGGCAAACGCGTGTGAAATTACAGTGTTTGTATGAGAATCTAATGTCGAATAATTTCCGTAAAACGGCTGTTCTGAAAAAAATATCTATTGTAAACTAAAGCTACAAAGCAAAGGATTGTCCTAAAAAATTTGGGGGTGTACCTGTGCTTAAATTTCTCCAGAGGCTTGCTTTAGATTTTCCATATATTTGTCTGTAATTTTCCCGGGACTTTCTTACAGACAAACGTATAGAAAATTGTAAAAAGTGGTTCTAGGTCTTCTAGTGCATGTAACGCCCTCAAATTTTTTCAGGAGAATCCTTAGGAGTGAAGCTTTAGTTTACAATAGATATTTTTTTCAGAACAGCCGTTTTACGGAAATTATTCAACATTAGATTCTCATACAAACACTGTAATTTCTAATGCGTTTGCCTACTCGTCAAGATGGCGTCGAAAACCGTGACAAGGTCTATTGGAGAACAATTGCCTGGGAAAATATGGAATTCAGTTAGTTTAAACTAATTAAAACAATTTGAATAACAACGAATCAAGAAAGACATAAACTCGGGAAGGTGGTAGTTGTTTTCTGACTAAAATAAACACAATCAAGGAAATCATTACCCTATCATAATTTTTGCGAATTTTACTTTTTCAGCTTTCCTTTTTTTTCTGGCTTCAAAATTATTGTTCATTTAAGGGGCTACATCAAACACGACAACACAATCTCGTTTTAAATTCAACTCACCTCGATATTTTCAATATAACTAGATGAAAACAGTCGAGTCTTAAATTATCCCACATTTAAGTTGAACTCAGTCACTCACTGGGAAAATTTGCAGGTTGAACAATTGATTCAGAACTATTCAGCTGATAGTTATGATGATAAGTAAGGGGACCGAATCTGTCATCCAAATTTTAAAGTTGGCTGAAGATCAGGAAGAGCCGTTTGAAGACATCATTTTCAAATTGCAGAACAACTGTAAAGTAAAACATATATGGAATTTAGTTTACTTATTAAAACAATTTGAATAACAACGAAACAAGATAAACATAAACTCGGAAAAGTGTTAGTTGTTTACTGACCAAAATTCATTGGAAATCACTTACCTGACAGTAGAGTGGATATCGGTTCTTAATATTACCATTAACTTTTGCGAACTTTGCTTTTTCTTTTCTTTTTATTTCTTTGAAATTATAGTTCAGTTAGAAGCTACATCAAACACGACACACAATCTCGTTTTAAATTCAACCTACCTCCCGATGTCTTGATATCGGATGAAAAACTTAGTGTCATGTTTGATATTTTCTACATTGCAAAATAAACGTAGTCGAGTCTAATTATCCCACATACAAGTCGAACTCGTTCACCCAGTGAAACTTCGTGCCGTGTTTCATATTTTCCACATGACAAAACGAAAACAGTCGAGTCTTAAATTATCCCACATTTAAGTCGAGCTCAGTCACCCACTGGGAAATTTTGCTGGTTGAACAATAAGAACAAAGGAAATCACTACCCTGACGGTCGGATTGGATATCGGATCTTGATATTACCCTTAACGTTTGCCAACACAATCTCGTCTTGAATGCAACTCGATGTCTTGATATGGGATGAAAAGCTTCGGGCTTGTTTGATATTTTCAACATTACAAAATGAACTTATCCGACATACAGGTCGAACTCAGTCACCCACTGAAAAAATTTGCCAGTTGAACAATTTATTCATAATGATTTAGCTGATGATTTTGATGATAAGTAAGGAGAATCTGCCATCCAAATTTAAAGTTGGCTGAGCGGGAAGAACCATTTAAAGGCACCATTTTCAAACTGGAGAATAATAAGTAAACATGAAATTCAATTTACTAATTCAAAACAAATTGAATAAGAATCAATAAAAACATAAACTCAAGAGAGTGTTACTAGTTTTTTTTCTGGCTAAAATAATAAAATAAAAGTTTCCTTTCATTGAGTCCGAATAAACTTCCAGACAGTCTCGAACTCACGCCCTTATTGCAAAACATTTGGCTGCACGAATCGCCTGAGATCACGCGACATCAGTTCGATCACTTTCAAGAATCCAACAGCTACGAAGGCGTGACCGATATGTAGGGTTTCTTGTACTCTAGGGAGAAACGTTCCAGCTGGATCGATCCAATATGACGGGACACTCTTTCGACGAGACCTTTTCGCTATTTTGCAGATACGTTAAAGTTAAACTTTAAAAAGGAGAGATTCTCTTTGAGAACCACCGACCAAGAAACAAGGAGAATGTGATAGTAAGGACCGTATGTAATTTAGCCTTGTATCCGTGGCCACCCGAATTGTCATTCAATTCAATGTTTAAATAAGTTTCTGACGTGGTTATATATGGGTTCTCGGATATAAGTTTTCAGTTAGATATTCATTGAACTCTCAGCTAAAATATTTACAGTATTTCTTATCCGTACCAGTTATTTCTTTGAATCTTAGACTCATTTATCACTTAAGATTCCTAGCCGACAGTTAAAATTTTAAAATTGCCAGTTAAGACTAGAATGAGATCACCAACCACTGAAGCCTAGTAGTGGCTGCCTGACAAACCGGAAATTTTTTCTTAGCCCCACTGATGACACTGATTAGTGTGATAATCTGAGAAATTAATTCGATATAAGAAGATATTTTTCAACGGGTATTTGAAGGCGAAAGAATGCATTGACACTTGAAGATTACCCAGGGAACAAATTGACATTTCAGAGTAGACAACTTAAATGAAAATGTAGCCAGGGACTTTTACTTTGGCCAAATTTACATGACAACACTGATTGAGAAAAATCTTAAAAACTTTGCCCTGGCATAAGAAGTTACAGAAAAACTGTATAAGCCTGTAGACTCTAACTAGCATTTTTATTTTAATATCAATAAAAATTTGATGATGTAAACCTACACCCTTTTACGTAGTTTCAAGTTGCAACATTGGAACCCTCCATCTTGCGTAGGTATTTAGTCTCGTCTCCTTCTCTCTGAAATTCATAGTGCCAAGAATCGAGCTGTCGTTCTCATAACATTGTTTGGTTTGTTAAACTGTGGTAAGTTTATTTTTTTTTGTTTTGCTGTAAATTTTATTCATAATACCTAACGTACCAATTTATAATAATTAGTTTGTTGGTTACCCAATTTGTTGGTTCTAAAACTGAGTGATCTTTTCGAGTACTAGATGGTTCGCCAGTACTCTTGTTAACTAGATCACTCGAATCAAGTGCTATAGTGAAGAAAAATAGTTGTTCTTGAGAAAATATGGGCGGCTTTTTCAATGTCATCATTTTCCTGGTCTCCTTATATACATAATATAAAACTAAGGCCCTCGGGTAGCTCTCACAGTTCTCGGAAGATAGCAAACAGCTCCTACCAATCTCTTGGCTGCTTGTATACACGTGTTAATTAAGTTGGGAATTTTTGGAAATACAGCTATAACACCAGCTACGTTAACGTTAAGAATCCTTTTCTAAAACTTTTGTCCAGTTTTATAAAACTTACATTAATTCGCGAGCTGGGAAGGTAGCCAATGAGGTGCACATCTATTATAAAGTCGTCGTATCATATGCTTAATTACTTATCATTCATTGTTCATAGTTTGATATCTTGCTTTCTTTCTCGCCTTTTTTTGCGAATTTTCTTAGACGGACTTCAGATTAGTTGCTAACCTGGGACCAGGCTCCGCTTAGGGGAAAAAAGGCAAAAAAAGGGGTCAAATAGGTGAGCGAAACGAGCTCAGCGGCGGTCTGGGGAGAGGAAAAGGGCCCGCATTTATGGGGAGAGGAAGTAGTTGGCCGATAGAACCAATTACAAACATTTTGGTTTGGGCAGAAATTTGTTTTCAAGCTGACAACTGTGACAGATTTTTTTCCTGATAGTTTGGCGTAAATATAACAATTTAGTAAAATCCAACTAGTGGTCTATTATCAACGCTGCGTTCCGATTGGTTGAGCTACTACTAGACTATATCAGAAACTCATAAGGGGTTGAAACGTGTAACTCTTAGATGTCTGCTTTGTCCGATGCTCGTGATTATTCATTTTCAAAAGTACCATATTTGGAACGAGAAAAAGAGATAACTGACCAATCAAACATCGTAAACAACGTGACGTAATTTTTCTTCAGGTTCCCGCGCCCGCTTGAAAAAAATGGCCGACAAACGGGGGAAAAACTCCCGAAAGCCGAGAAAGCTTAGCTTTCAAAGGTTGAAACCAGGAATCTTACCGAAACACTGAGCAGGATATTTTTGGCATACCACCCGGGCCAAACATAACATTACGAAACCCACTGACGTCCTCGCAACTTCTTGAAGTTGTCACTTCAAACAACGATGCCTCGTTGACCATCTGCACAGTAAACTTATACTTCAAAAAGGCATTTAAAATTCTTATACTAAAAGTCTAGAAGAAACAGAAAAAATATTTTCGAATAAAATGCATTAGCTGCCTATCGAAAAGTGTCCAAAACCTGAACCTGACATCTTCGCAAAAAGTGATGCGTGTAATGAGTGTGAGAAGCATTTAAGCTTAAATTCAGCTAGGATGTTGTAGTCATGATCGTGTTTTGAGCTAATTTTATGAATGAACAAACTCAAAACAATAGACAGAGAAGCCGTTTCTTGAAAATTTTAATTCAAAATCCAAAAAGTTAATCCTTTAAAGCAATTGGGAAAACACTATCTGGATCAGGGATCCGTTCACGCAAGTGAAATCGGCTGAGCACTAGGCTTTTGTACATTATGCTTTTGCTTCCCTACTAAAATGGTCCACCTTAATGCTCCTTTTTTTCCCACTTAAATGCTCGGTCTCCCCAAAAAAGTCACTAAAATGCTCGGATACTGCTCATTATACAAACGGTTTTTTAAATTAATTTCAAAGTTTATACTCACAAAAACGTGCAAGTGTTGCAAGTAACAACGACAACGTGTACAAGTTCATAAATACAGCCCAAAAAAACAGCTGTATTAGGTTTTTGGTGAATTTTGAAGTTTAGTCTTCATTTTGTTTAAAAAAGACGGAGCTCATGGGGCATGGGCTCCTGAAAAAAGTTAATTTCTATTTTATTTTCTCGGAAAAATTAATTTTCCAGGGAAAATGCCACTAAAATGCTCGAATAATGCTCAATGCTTTTGCCTCACTAAAATGCTCGAAAAAATGCTAGCATAATGTACAAAAGCCTACTGAGCACATGGCAAAATTCAACACAAAATCCATCTCAAATCGGGGCACATTTTGTAATTTTTCTTTAGCGCCGAAGAGAAAAATCTATAACTGAAACGTCTATTAAAAATTTAAAAATACATAAATTCCCTTTCAAAACCGTAATTGTCTTGGCCATAGAGAGCAAAATGTACCTGAAAATTCAGCAAAAACTTCACTGCCTTGGTTGCATTTCAAAACAGACCATGCGCTCCGTCGTGAAGAAAACAAGGTTGAATTTCTCGAAGGACGATTTCTTGATAAAAAGCTTCCCTTCCTCTAAGCTGAGAAAGCTGAGCATTCTTTTGAACTTTCTCTTTCCATTTTTTCTTTTAGCGGTGTATTTTTTACCTTGAAATGCAGAACTCTTGTCTTAAAACATCTGCATGGTGATCGCGCGGCAGCCATTTGTTTAATATGGAAAATTTGTCACCAAGGTTTCTAAATATGGTAAAAGTGAATATTCACGAGCATTGAACGCGAGTTACACGTTTCAACCCCTTATGAGTTTCTGACTATATGTTATAGCCCACTAGTAGCGAAAAGCGCCGGCTTTGAAAACCTAAACAATGGCGGCTGAGCGAAAGTTTACGGTCTTCCCTCAATTTATTTAACTCTCCTGGTTATCCTTTAGACATAAATCATCATTTTTTCATTCTAGGTTTCAGGAATTTGACGATGCAAGTTTGGATGACACTAGCGATTTCATTGTTGATGGTAGGCGTATGCTCGGTGAATGGCCAGGAAGCAGTTTTAAACGACACGTGTGGAGCTTGTGAAATAACCTGTAAGCTCTTCTCCTAGTATTGCCAGAATGGAAAACTGTTCTTAATTTTTTTGGTCCCATTAGAAAACGGGTTTCAAATGTACTGTTAGTTAGAAAGATCTGACTCAGCTCTAAAGCCTCAATTTGGTTCTGTGGACCAATTTCTTATTCATTAACCTATTTTTACCATATGGTTTTTAGCACTGATGTACGGAGTCGTTGGTGCCGCTGACCTCGCCAAGTTTGGCTTGTTGTTATGTCTCTCGGGGAAGTAAACAAGCTAACTTACGCGAATTTCAGCATCGCGGACGACACAATATAGCTAAGACTATGACGGAAAGCCTCAAAGACGTATTCAAACCAGTTTTAAGCTTGCCAATCATTCCAACAAACGATGGCAGTCTGCTGTCTCTTTCTTCGCCAAAGCAACACGAAAATTCGCAAAAATCCAAAGCAAAAATTTATCTTTCAATTTGGCTCTCCAATGGAATCACAACGATGCATTTCATTCAATGATTTTTTCTTGTTTTTCACATTAACATGTTTCCACTAACTTATTTGTAGCGGAGCTCTCGCGCGCCTCGTCAGTCCGCACTACAGGCATACCAATGTAAAACAACTCAATCAACAGGTATAGCAACCCAAGGGGAATCGCATGGCCAGACGCGTCTTGTGAAGCAGAGGCAATTAAAGAGTCAGTAAAGACAAAATGTAAAGCGAAAATTGTTTCTACATCCGTGTTGTCTTAAGTATTAGCTGCATGGCTACCATGTCCATATTGAACTATTGAACTAAAAACGATAAAGAACGAACAACAACAAAAAAGTGTATTTAGTTTACTTCGGCAAGAGATAATGCTCATTCTCTCTTGGCTTCGGCTCGTACTTTCAGCAAATGAACCCAACATTTGTTTTCAAAAATCGATAATCTCCTTCTATTTTAAGAACAGAACAGACCCATCTCAATTCATGTTAAGTAAAAGTAATCTCTGCTTGGCTGACCAAAGTTAAGTACCTCAGTGAAGAACAATTTCGCGTTGCATTTAGGTGCTCTTTTTTGCAACTTTGTAATCTCAATAAGAGATTCCCGTAGGCTCGTGTATTGAACGCACTTATCGACTTAATTGGCTCTGTCTTTGTTAGCTCTCGCGCATAAGAGTCTTTTCATCACCGCGGGGTTTACAGGCGCAAAAAGTCGCCTCTAAAAACAAATTAGTTGGTCTTTTACAATACGCCTCTGCAGTAACACACGCAATAATCATTGCATCTTTTCAACTACAGTTACATATCGTCTTTATTCTCTATCATGAATATAGCTAAAAATTTTTGTTATTAACACAAATAGTGGCGGGAAGGTCAAGTTTCTCCCCCCAAACACCTCCCCTACACGCTCTCTTACTTTTAGGTCTAACATTCTTGGAACTTTTAGGATAAGGTATATCTGCTCCAAGAGTTACAAGGATAAGGAATAACAAGACCCGGCACCCCTTCCCCCCCCCCCGCCCCCCTCTTGCCCCCCATAACTGTGGCCTCATTATAAGCATATAAACGAGAGCTTCACCTTTAGCCCCGGCTAAACCTATATGTCGAATTATTTTTAAGTCATGCATATTTGGATTTAATTTAACCCCTTCACTGCCTAAAAGGGGCCAAAGTCAAAATTAACAAATCTCCCTCTTTTATTGTAAAATATTGAAAAACAAATAGTATAAGCAGGAGCCATAATCTGGATTATGACTCCAGGTACCAGCTTGGTGAAATGTACGGTGCCTAAAAAGGTTTACAATATGGTTACAAAGGCGGAGATTTTATTCACACATTCAAAACCTAGAACAACCTCACGAGACTTTATCATTCCCTCTAGCAGTGAAAGGGTTATTTCAAGAGGGAAGAAAAGGTTTAACCCTCGGTTGTACCCGCAAACTCATACCCCCACCGTGGTACAAGCGGGAGTGGATGGAACCCATCCCCGGCGTTTTTGATATGTTGCAGTATTTCGAAACGATTGTCCCTTCAGTGGAAAGCCTTTGATCTTCTTAACAAGATGAGGTACATTTTATGTGTGGTGGCGCTGCTAAAGGCCTATGACGTCACTAACAATGGTCGCCATCTTTAATTTTGCCAAGGATTTAGAAATCAGGTTAAAACCGCAAGAAATGACAATTTTTGTGCTTTACATGAAAAATATCACATAAATAAGAACTTTGCAGGATTTCAGCCACAAGATTATCTTTTATTGTTGAAAGAAGTTGAAGACATGTATCTTCACCCAAAAGTGGCTTGACCACCTGCTACTAATGACGTTATATCTCGTAACCATAGCAACTGACCATCACTAAACTTGTCTCAAAATATGCCCAAGGGATGAACGAACAGCTACTGAAAACGTCAGGTGCTGATGTTTTATCCTCTAGGAAAAAACTCAGAAAAACCTTAGTGGAGTGGCATCCAGCCGACCCCCCCCCCCCCCCCCCCCCCCCCCCTCCTCCTTGTACGTCCGAGGGTTAAAAGAATTCTTACTGTAAAAAAATAAGGCAATCATGATGCAAGAATCTACTGAATTTTAAATGTTCCCTTCCATTTTTCATTCTTTCTTCCTTCCTTCCTAACCTACTTGTTCGCTTACTTACATATATATATAACATTTATTAATAATCACAGGAGTTCAGGCTTCAGGAGTAATCATTGATCGCAATAAACGATCAATGATTACTCCTGAAGCCTGAATTCCTGTGATTATTAACAGTCAATGCTCTTCAATTATATGAATTGAGCGCTCTACAAAATACGTTCTACTCGGAATACATGTATATACAACTTTTACTTACATTATCACTTACTTATTTACTAACTTACTAGGTGGATCAGGTAGTGGACAAACGACTTTGAGTTGCAAAGACATTTACGATGCGGATAAGTGAGTAAAGCATAAGTAATACCGTAGCAACATTTTTGATTACTTTTTTTGGTTTCGTCATAGAACACCCAGCTTTTCTCATGCATAGTATCTTTCTTGAGGTTCAGACTAATACAAGGGCTTTTTCTACATATATTATAACTAGACGCCCAGGTTAGCTGTAACTTCATGCATTTGGGTAAGTGTTGTCGTTCTAAAGTACATAAGGTAACTCCACTTGTTTAAAGGGACAGTGTCTCTCAAGTTCGAGCATTATATTACATCGTTACTGACAGAGATCTCAGAAAACGTTCACCACACTTATTAAATTACATATAGAAGGAAACTTGTTATGACCAGTGAGAATTTCAAATCTTAAAGAAATTTATCGAGCGGTTTCCAACTTTTTATCACGTTTCTAAGGAGTTGTCCACTATTAGAATGAAACAGTCGGTTAAGGTGGCTCGACTGGATTTTTTGGGGTTGATACCTCCCAACTTTGAGCATTAACTACGTCGGGATGAGTAAAGATATGGAAAAAAGGTTACCACAACTGTATTACATAAAGATGAAAATTTCTTATGATCTGGGTTTTATTGCAATCGGAGTCGCCATGGCAACGTAATGACGCCATTACGTTTTTCATTTATCTTTGTGTTTCTCTGTTCCAGGAGTTTTTTGAAGAAATCGCTTTAGGGAGTATGTACCTGTTATAATTGCCTCCATTTTGGCATAGTTTGAACAAATTCTATGAGAGAGTTTTCGAAATATTTTGAAATGTAGTTTTAAGAATAATAAAAACAGTGAAATAGCATGCTACCTACACAATTCGCGAATATTTTAAGAAAATGATAAGCTTAAGCCTTCCCTTGTTCTTGAAACTTGCAGGGAATATTTCTTGACAATTGATCTCGGGATTGTCGAATTTATAAAAAAATTTATCGAGCGGTTTTTAGAAAAAGGCGAAATTTTTAGGCATGGACCAAATTACGTCCAAAAACTGTATCAAAAGCAGCTGAATGCAAGTTAATAAAATTCTTCTTACTCGCGATCGCCCTGAGCAATTCCCCTCTTTTTTTGTATGCGGTTTTCGATGGGATCAAACCACTATGAGATGAAGCCTCGTTCCCAAAGCTTATCATTTTCTTAAAATATTCGCGAATTGTGTGGCTAGCATGCTATTTCACTGTTTTTATTATTCTTAAAACTACATTTCAAAATATTTCGAAAAGGCTCTCATAGAATTTGTTCAAACTATGCCAAAATGGAGGCAATTATAACAGGTACATACTCCCTAAAGCGATTTCTTCAAAAAACTCCTGGAACAGAGAAACACAAAGATAAATGAAAAACGTAATGGCGTCATTACGTTGCCATGGCGACTCCGATTGCAATAAAACCCAGATCATAAGAAATTTTCATCTTTATGTAATACAGTTGTGGTAACCTTTTTTCCATATCTTTACTCATCCCGACGTAGTTAATGCTCAAAGTTGGGAGGTATCAACCCCAAAAAGTCCAGTCGAGCCACCTTAAAGACTGGAACAATTTCTCTCATTATGTCAATATCCATTCAATAGGGGGCATAAAAACGAAGCCTACACACTGCATGTTAATTCTGAACAAATTTCTGTGTACTGTCACATGGTAAAAGCTGACCTTGAAGCATGCGAAGGAGGTGGATGGACGCTGGTCATGAAGATCAATGGAACCAAGGTAACAGCAACAAGCAAAGAACATTCTATTCTAGGCTAAAAGTTGCTTCAAAAATTTATAACTATTTTTCAAAGCAGCAGACACCTATGCCGCTCACCCCTCAACAACAAAACTATATTCACACGATATAATAGGGAGAATTATCAAGGCTTCGTTGTAGGCAGATAACACTAGCCTTGATAATTCTCGTTATCATGCGCAACCAACTGCAAAAACCGATCGATCTTAATTATTGTTTAGACACACACTGAATTCATGATCTAATCATCAGTCAAAAGGCACACATGAAATAAAACATTTAACGTAATGAATCAATTTGCTCACAACGTTTTGCATTGATTATAGCCGTTTACCATCAAAAAAGTTCCAGGTCAATCTTATACATTAGATTACAAACAAGATAAATAGCGAAAGCCCTCGTCTTTAAAAGTAACAAGATCAACTTAAATATTGTCCCTCCAACTATTGGCATCTTGTCAAGGGGTGTCCTACGAAAACCATTCTTGGTTTTTAACGAATTTACCTGAAAATGGATTTTAGTTCGCAGAGGAGAGATATGCTTTTGTTCTGACCACCAACATGGCTGCCGCGATGGCACCTGCGAACCAGCAATTTTCAGCAAAATGACGTCACTTTGCATGTAATTAATATGTATTTACAAACTTTCGTCTGCAAGAGTGACGCAGCGAAACTATTACCAGCTAGCATTAGCAATCTTTTTGTAACCAGTCAGAATACGCACTTAATGTAGCTAGTCGTTCAGGTGATAAAAAAAACCCGCCTTGCTGGGATGGAGAGCAAGGCATGCACTCGGGGAAAACACAAACAAAGGAAATAAGCATTTAAAATGATGTGAGCCTTTTGTCTGTCTTGTCCAAGTGTGTTCGATCTCTTGCTCTCCAGCCAGCATGTCGATTTGGTTACACGAGAATGACTAGCTGCAAAGGGATTATCGAGATAGTGACAGAACTGCATAATAATCAAAAATTATTGAATGAGGCTCGGTATCAGTCAGAAATTCGGCTATTTCGTCTTGCTATAACCGTGAACGCCATGTTTACTCAGGCATAAACAACTAGGCTATAGCGCCACCACCTGGAAGCGAGGTTGATTGATGGGTTGTTTGGCAATTATTGAAAGAGGCTAAGTATCGGATGTGAAGAATTAATACAGTTAAACCTTCAATAACGGCCACCTTTCCACAACTGCCGCCTGTCTAAAACGGCCACGTTATTTTGTCCCGGTGGATAGTCTCAATACCTCTTAGTTAAACCTCTCTACAACGGCAACGGCCACTTAAACATGCATGTCCCCAACTGCCAAAATAACCTCTCTACAACGGCCAGTTTTTTTCAGCGACGGATGAAAGAGTCAAGAATGCCGGTCACACTGCAAGTTACTTTATGATCAATCACGGCAATCCTATTTTCAATTGATTGTGTTTCATTTATACTGCGGCTGCGCAGTAAGCAAAATTCTCAACCATTCTATGGGGAATGCTGCGAACCTTGCTCGTTTTGTCACGTTAACATTTTGATCCAAAACTTAATTCAAGCTTTTTGTGTCTTTTATCTCTATACATTTTATACGATTGGATTACCATGATTATGGGACACATGTACGGTAAACATGAACTTGTACTCCCTAAAAAATAAACTGTCATATACCACCCCTACCTCCCCATAACTGCCACCTCTCTACAACGGGCACTTTCTTCTGTTCCCACTGCATGGAGGCCCTTATGGAGAGGTTCGACTGTATGCAGATCATAGAGGTTGTTATTGAGGCTGAAGGCCGTGGCGGATGACATCCTCGTGCACCTATATTTTGTTTTATTATTTTATCAAAATATTTCTAAGTTCTTAACAACGAAGGTTTCCTACAAGATTTTGGCTTTATTGACAAATCGTGAGATCAATGTGGTCGACTTACAGTTTTGGTAGCCTTCCAAAAAAGTCTTTTTTTAGTTGCTTTTTTATGAACCGAGACTAAGTTGAGGTCCATAAAAACGCATATAAGAACCAGCCCAGTACCAGCCATCTTGACCGAACATTTTGTTAAATCAAGGATTTATTACATGGCCAAAAGGAAATTAATCTCGTGAGAACGAAGCGGGAAATCCCGCCGGACGGGGCACAAAACACAGGATTCGCTGTATCTTGACCGGTCGTATTGCCAGTCACTGACAAAGCCTCAGTTCCACTGGCCGTATTAAAACCGAGATGGCGGTCGTTGACCGTCATCACGTCACGAAATGTTTTTAGAGGAATCTTGCCATGTAATGTTATTTATTTTAGCTTGGGTATTTATTACATTAAGTTCTGATCGGGTTTGATTTTCTTAGCCTAAATATTCTCAAAACTACTTTTAGATGGGGAGGAGGCCTGATGTAATTGTCCCCCAGGGCTCAAGAGTAGTTAAAAAATTGAATAGTCTAACAATTTTTTGCGACACAATGTGACCGCCACGAAGTCATGCGAAAACTGTCTGTTAATTGACGATGTATTATTATCATTTCTTTATTCGTTTAGGACACCTTTCATTACGATTCCAAATTGTGGACCAACAAGAACGAACTCAATCCTCTGGGAGGAAAGACCCTGCTTGATCATCAAGAAACAAAATTACCCACCTACTGGAGCACACCATTCTCTAAGATTTGCCTCGCTATGAAGATCGGCAACCAAGTTAAATCGATCGTCATCAAAAAAACCGCCAGTTCTTTGTACGCCTTGATCGCTGACGGAACTGAAAAAAAATTCACGACGAACCTGGGTCGTCACACCTGGAAGAAGCTGATTGGCAATCAGGCATCGCTACAGAAAAATTGTAACCGGGAAGGTTTCAATTTAAAGTCGCCAAATTACCACAGCGAAGCAAGAATCGGTATCATAAGTAACCAGGAAAATGACTGTGCTTCCCCTGACTCCAGAATTGGGTTTGGCACTGGGGGATATCCTAATGGTCACAACACCTGTGGAAACGTTGCATCGGCAATTCATCATCCAGACAATGGCGGTAAAAATATTAGAGCCATGGGCTACATCTTGGTGCAATGAGTATCAAACAACCTGGTTCCAGTTCACTGCCGATAAAAATCAAAGGATTTTAAAACGCTTATAGAAACAGGAAGAAATTGTAGAACTTAAAGTTGAATAAACGCATTGCTCAAGACAACTACTTTTATCTGTTATCCCAGGTTTCTATCATTCATGGGCGTAAGGCGGCATCTTCTATCAGGCCACTCTGTCTGGCACATCATTGTAGTGGTACTTGATCCCGATAAAAGTTATTCCTATGGGTAAAGGCTGGGCATACTGCCTTAACCCCTTACTGTTTATGGCTGAAGTGGGCTGACAGTAAAACGAGCATCAGAACATAACCATTGCTGTAATAAAAATTCCTAATCTGCCAATAAACGCGGGAGAAAGAAGAGTGGAAATTGCGCCGGGCAGTCGACCCGGCTGACACGAGATCTTTTTATGCGTTTGTGTTTGTTGGGGATTAAACAGCACTATGCATATGAGGAGAATCGAATCTAGTGTCACCAAACTTTTCTTAAATTGAGTGAAAAACTGTTGCCTACAGTTTTAGTTCTCTAAAGCCCACAGAACATAAATACACATAAATTGAGAAAGAGATCCCGACTATCGTTCATGCCTCCCAGGACTGAGTTCGATCAATTGTTTTTTGGCAAAGGAGACATCACAGTACATACCAATCATAAGCCCTTGGAGGCGATTTTCAAACGTTCCTTAGCACTTTCTCCCCGTCGTCTGTAAAGCATGCTGTAGAGCTTCAGGGTAGAGTATCGCGAGGGCTGCACCCTTAACTTCGTATCGCTGACGCGCTATCTCGAGCATCTTTTCCAATGTTACTGTCGACAATAAACTTACTTACAAAATAGTAATTACCTCATTTGTTGAGCATAAAATTCATAAATTGTTTGAAGTTAGCTTATGGCTTTTTTGTAATCTTTTCCCTTGACGTGAGATTAATTTTGCTCCTTTGATTTTTGTTTCTAAAATGACGTCACTTCTTTGGGCGTGATGTTTTCTTAAAGATGCTAAATTTCGTCGTAACATTTTCAAAGTTTATGACGTACTTTATCAACGATAACAGGACAGACACATTAAAAAGATGACGTCAGTTTACCATACTGTTCAATCCACCACACGAAAAAGTCAAGAACGCAATAGCGTCAAAATAAGCAACCAATCATGCATAAGCCGATAACGCATTAGGAACATTTCCACGTTATAATTGACTTTTATCCAAGAGAGGATAAAGGGGACAGAGGAGGCATCCCCCATACACACCCTATTCCATAGGTAATTCGTCTCGAGTTATTTTTAGAATCGGGATAAAGTTACCTCGCGCGCTGCGTGGATTTTTCGTGGAGGTTTCGCATGACTAAACGCCATGCAAAACATGTCGGGCGAAAGGCAATGAAAGCGTAAAGAGATCGAGAGCATTTGAATATTGAAGCGAAATGAGTCGGCACTCACCTGGGAAAAGGGAATCTCTCGACTCTTTGACAACCCATGAAATCAGTTTAACTCGAAGTTATCGTAACCTCAGTGCTTTAATAAAATGAGAAATTTCGCCGGTCTATTGAAACCGGTCGTTTGTACCATAAAGCAAGTAGCAAGCAATATTCATGTACATGTAATTAGTTTTACAAATTTGAATTTTACTGTTTTTTTTTTGAGTTGTTAAGCGCTGTTGATCAGTGAATGTAAATAGCGCTCTAGAAGTTATTAAATTACTATTATTATAGGACACCAAGTGTTATTTTTGTTGAATAATAAAAGACTAATAAAAGAATAAATATCAAACCAGAAATTGCTCCCTTCAAACTGTAAATTATAAATGATCTTGAGAGAATATTCTCTATGTTAAGGATTTCCCTGCTGTACGAGGTTAGCTCTATACAAGAGAGGAAGGGCGATTCTTTTTTAATTTCCGTTTCGCTGACACGGCTTTAGCAGAAATCTCTCTTTAGTCGTTTTCGTCGACAAAACGAATAGCAATATTGCTCTCCGCGTCTTCCGCCATTTTGTTCTGCCTCAATTCGTGAAGGACGCGTGGCACTGAGCGCGGGTCATCCACGCGGAACACATTCGCGCTATGTGTTTGGCTGTTGTCTAATCCCCCTTGGGATCTGTGGTCTTAAAAATAACTCGAGACGAATTACCTATGGAATAGGGTGTGTATGGAGGATGCTTTCTCTGTCCCCTTTATCCTCTCTTGCTTTTATTGTATTAATCGAAAACAACCCATGTGCAATTAAAAACATCCAAGGCCCGGTGGCTTTTCTTCCCGAAGGTCGACATTTCATTAATATTTATATTACAATACAGCTAAATCACTCTCTTGGGGTGTTGGTTTTTGTAACTCTTTTGAATTCCCCTTTCTTCGGAGATCCTGAAAACTGGCGCTGGGACCGGCTTTTACAAAAACCTTTAAACAACGTGTTGATATAACAGAGTTTTAGGTTATGTTAACACTATACCGGATATCTTTTGCACCGGCACGAAAATCATACCGGACACTAGGGCTTCGGTTCACACATAACAACGGGGATTTCGGCGCGATTTCTGTAACGGAGAGAATCTGCGCCGCACCGATCTCTAAGTGGAGGGTTGCCGGGTAGGTGTTCATGTTACACCGGAATGAAGCAAAATGGAGTAGTTTGCTAGCCAGGACCCGCACAATTATTCTTTATTTTTCGATTTGATTATTTGATTTCGGGCCCGAAAAGTTACTGGGACTTTCGAGAAACGGGCCACAGTAGCTTTTATGATTGTAATGTCCAACATAGCCTTAGATTCACGTTTACAGCAAACCCTAATCGCCTATTTCAAGGTGACAATTTTTTTTATATTTAGAAATCAGCAGAAATAATTTATAATGGTGAATCTGGCATGAATTACATACTATTTTTTGTATTATAAACAGTAAACGTGGTACAAATTGACGTTCGCTGTTTTTCGTAAACGTGAATCTAAAACTCTCTAATGAATTTTGTACACCCCTCTGTAACAGACCCAGTGGAATCTATATCTTCACTGGGTTCTCGGAGAAAATGTCATTGGGTTGGTTTATTTTCCACTGGGTTTTTCCTCTTAGTTGTTTATCTCCCATACAAGCGAAAAGGGAAGGCAGACTTAACATCTCGACCGGCATGAACTTTTCAAAACCTTTTACATACCGCTGTAGCGAATAGAATTAAACGATTTACACTTTTTGGCGAGATTGATTACCTGTACCCTCTGCACTTTGCTTTCGTCGTTGCTTCTTAAACAAATATGAAAAACGAAATACATAAAGTCTTGTAGAAGTCATAATAGATTGCGACCGGCCCTTGAGGAAGCAAAAAATCAGCCGGTAGAAACAAACTATTCGCCGGCTATCGGGGAGGCTTAATTATCACTGTGAAGTCTGAATTTAACCACTGGGTAGGGTTTCACAGGTTCTGATATATTACAGGGGGGTGTTTTTGCTGTGATGCGTTACACTCCATTGAAAAAACATTGTTACTTGGAAACTGCTAAAAGAGAGATCTATAAAGGGCGTTAACTTGCACTTGCATTGTCGACCACTGAGAGTCGAGCGAGCGACAATCGTCATTCACTACTTATGACGTCAGGAGATCATAACAGGACAGGTCCGGCGTTTCGTTGCCAGAAAAGGGAGTAAAAAAATACCGTAAAATTCGAAAATAAGCCCCGGGGCTTATATTTTTCAAAGGCCCTTTTTGAGGGGCTTATTTTTGGAGGGGCTTATTTACGGAGGGAAATTTGCGTTTAAAAATCGATTGGGTTGGTCTCATAGCTGGAAGTAAATTTACCGTTTTCGCTTTGTTTTACTTTATATTTGAGGGCAAATTTCCAAGTACAAACCCCCGGAGGAGTTTATATTTGGAGGGGCGATTTAACGGAGGGTTTTTTTTTGCGTTACTGGATTGGGTGGCTTATATTTGGAAGGGCTTATACATGGAGGGGCTTATTTTCGGAATTTTAGGGTATAATAAAGGAAGGAGAAGACAAAAGGATATTCTGTATTGCGTCCCCGTTAAGTTGATTATAACACATTAATAATGGGTTTAATAAACTATGTATCTGTTAATAAAAGCAAGTTGCATTTTATTTTGTCTCTTTGAGACCAGATGGCGGAATTTAATAATTCATGGTGAGGACCGGGAAAAATAGAGCAACCCCCCCCTGACCACAAATAGTAGTCTTTTGAACTGATCGATGAGACTTTTTTAATTATTACTACTGTAACATACACTTTTTCTGTAGCTATTTACACTAATAAAACCTATTTACAATGTTAATATTGTCATCGAAAATTTAATTGAATTCATTCGGATTTACTGCAATATGTCGAGTTTAATATATAATGATCGGTGATTAAGCACAAAAACAGTCGTATCCCTGTAGCTACTCCTTTTAAAGGAATATACCGTATATTCAGATTATTATAATAATTGCCTAAAACCTTTTCTACTCGTCGATCATTACTTCAGACCCATGATGTTGGAGGGGGCGTAAGGGTTTGCGTTGATGTTTGGGGAAATTTTGATTTTAAGTTGCGGTATTGCTGTTTTATATTACAATACCAAGGGGTTTGCGGTATTTAGAAAATTTCGGGTAATTTCGATGCGGTTGGCGGTTTTCTTATGTTATTCTGCGCGGTGTTAAGACGTATTTCTGCGCGGTTTGGCTTGGTAGTATTCGTACCCCCCTTACGCCCCCCTCGTGTTGCCGTGAGCTATTTCTCATAGGAACACAAACATGGTTTCTTCGGAGGTCGCAAAAAAATTGAAAAATATACTTGACTTGAGTTTTCTAGAGGTGCAATAACAGAAGACTGTATTTTACCTACTCAACGAGGTGCGTAGCGCCGATTTGACTATTTGAATCTTAGAAAAGCAGAGCTCGGAGAGAAGTCTAACTACTTTAGTGGGAACCAACTGGCATACTAGTGAACCTTCGATTCTGTAAGTCTATGTTTACACAGCATCAGTTAATTAACTTATTTACTAATTGCTCATAAAAACTGCAAAAACGATCTGTTGAAAGAGAACGCCGGCAAGCAGGGCGAACGAAAGTGTTTATATGGAGAGAAGTTAACCTGGATAGAAGGGTTAGCCACCTAGCCGGGTCACCCCCCAAGCCGGGTCACCCTACTAGCCGGGTCATCCTCCTAGCCGGAATACCCTCCTAGCCGGGTCACCCCCCTAACCGGGCACCCTCCTAGCCGTGCCAGCTTTTCTACATATTAACGCTTTTGCAATTTTGGCTCGTCCAGTCAGCTCAACACAATCAAGGCGAGAAAATTGGAGCATGAGCGAGCGCTGTTGTCAGATCTTGGCTCGAGCAAAGGCGTCAACTTGGGCTGTGATGCACCTCGAAAACGTTTTTCCGTATAAACCCGACCTAGAAGGCATTTGGAGAAATCCGTGGACCTTCACGTAACAAATACTTCGATTTTTACTATTTACATGGCCAACGAACTAGAAATAATACTATTCATTATACTCTCAATCCTGACGGTTCCAATGAGTGGGAAGAAGAAAAGCTCCTCTGCTGCTTGTTTAGTGAGCATGCGCGTGGCGGGTAGTCGAAGTAGTATCTTTGCAAATCGTTCAGGATTATTGGGATATTTGTTTTCCACATACTGCTTGAGAGAGCAGTGAGCTTTTTCCTGCAGCCTCTCAACTTGTTTGGGGTTTTTCAAGCTTGAACAGTCTGCGAAAATAACAAAAAAAAATGAAAAATCGATATTATATACTGACAACAACGTGAATAATGTAGAATTATTTCTCGGATATCTGTTCTGTGTAGGCTGTTATGGGGTAAGACTATATATTAACTAAATATAAGTTTTGATTGATAAATTTGTGAATTCCATACATTTGAACTGCGGGATGAAGAAATAAATGCCGCAGAAAATCTTGACAGTCAAATACGCAACTTATGTAGTAGCGAAAAGAAGGCCTGAAAAAGGTTAAGCTTGACGGGATTCGATTCCTGACCTCTGCGATACCGGTGCGGCGCTCTAATCGATTGAGCTATCAAGCCAACTTGGAGCAGGTTATTAAATTCGCTCGTAACATACCCGGGAAAAATGGAGATGAATGGTGAATATATGAATTTCATATCCTTGAAATGCGGGATGAAGAAATATATGCAGAGAAGGTCATCACAGTTAAATACGCAACTTAATCAATTTGTCAGACTGGTCTTACAATTAAAAGAAAAATAAATAAATAAATAAACGATCAGATTAATGCTTTTCCGTGGTGATAATTCCAACTTAAGCAGTCGTATGCTTGGTCTTCGCGGTGACCGGATGTAACGATTTCCACGGAATAACAATGACGGTTAATTCAGTCTATTTTTAATAATTTGAAAGGCTCATTACTCCTAGAGCTGCAGCTACAACAGTGAACTTAAGAAGTTTTTAGTTTACACTCAACCATAAAACGTCGGCCAACTATTTCCAGCTAAAGCCAGTTACACTTGTTGATAGCTGTCAACATCATCGTCGTCACACTAGCATCATCGCCACCACCTCCATCGTTATTATCATTATTATAATCATCATCATCATAATTAATACAGTCAGCCTCAACAATATCTTCATCACTATGAACGTAACTTAAACATTAAAAATATCGTCAAAATCATCATCGTCGTCATCATCGCCACCACCACCACCACCACCATAATCATAATCATCATCAAAATCATTCTCAACAATATAATCGTAACCATGATATCGTCACCATGAACGTCACAATGAACGAATGCATCATGAACATCGTCAAAATCATCATCATTATCACTGCCACCACCACCATCAATAACATGGCTTTCAACATATCAACATCACCATGAACGTAACATTAACAACATGAATATCGTCAAAATCATCATCATCATCGTTATCACTGACACCACCACCACCACCAACATCATCATCAACATAAGCCCTCAGCAATTTCAACATCACCATGAACGCAACATAAACATCATGAAAATCGTCAAAATCATCATCATCATTATCGTTATCATTATTGTCTACAACATTATCAACATTCGAAATTGCAAAAAAAAAAAAAATGGAGAAGATGTTCCGACACCATTGAAAATGAAAACCTGATTTACCTGGATTGAAGAGAATAATCGTCTTGAAGAATGCATACTCCACCAAATCCAGTTCAAGTTTTTCCAGACTCAGAAGCAGTTCCTTTACACTTAATACTTTTTCAAGAATCTTCTGATCTTTGGTTAACAAGGGTTTATGTTCCTCATCGCACTCTGATCGCTCCATGTGAACGGCAGCAAGTGTCAACAATGGTGACAGAGGAAACGAACTGGAACATTGTGAAACGCCTAACATGAAAAGATCAGACCATGAACTTTGTAGCAAAACAAGTTGATCTGCGCTGTCCAAACTTCGGAAGGCCTGAATGTTTCTCGTCCAATCAACGGTAAGAAACAGGAGGCGGGTTGCGATTTCGTAAATGTAGTCCATTGATAGAGAAGACAATCCCAAGGTTGGAGGGTTCAATTTGAACTGGAGGTTTTCTGGGCTTATAATGCTAAGGTGCGCTTCTGTAGCGTGGATTGCAGAAGGCGATCTTGGAGATGTGGCTATCGGCGAAGAAAAAGACGCTGTACTGCTGCTGGGCGAAAGAGGTTCATAATCTATCTTTTCCTGACAGTTAGGGAAAACAGGATGGTTTTCAGGAGACCGGCTTAGCCCAGGAAAGCCGTTTTCATTTTGGCTGTTTTCCAGGCATTTAGTGATGGGCTTTCTTTCACACTGCACGGCTAGGAAAAGAGCAGAAAAAGTCGGTTAGAATATTTTGTGGTAACAAAAACCAATAGAGCGGGCTTCTTGCTTTATCTTACTAAATTTGCTGTGATTTCAGTTACTATATAGTATCAACTATCAACCCTTTGCGCATCAGGGGCCCGAAATCAAATATTCAAATCGAAATAGAAAGAATAAGAGTGCGGGTCCTGACAGGCAAACTACTCCATTTTGATTCATTAACCGATAGTTTTATCATGTTAGATGCAAAACTATTGAAACCTCGATCTTTAATGTAAACGGAGACAGTATACCGGGTCCGTTAATTTCGGGACTTTCGAGAAACGGACCCCAGATCAACTCGAAACGCAGGGAGCTACTCAATTTCACCTCGGTCAAGGAGAGAAATTTGCAAAAGCTGACAAAACCACTAAGCTACGCTAAGTTTGCTACTTTCAATGTTGAAAGTAACTGAGATATTGCCAATACGCTGTTAATTTACTAAAAGTTTTGAAAATTTAAGACTATCAATGTTTAAAAACCGAAAATGGTTGTTCTTGTCGGCGCAATTTACCAGCATAATTTGGGAGCGAAGCGTTTTTTAGCGGAAAGAAAATCAATATTTTCAGAAGAAATGTTCAACGACAGTTATGTCATCTAAAAAGTTGATAAATCTTTGTCGATGTTTCCACTCACTAGACACTAAGTTGTATGAAAAAAAAAAAAACAAAACCGCTTAGACGTGTGACTGCAGTGGCAGTGAGTTCCTTACTGACTTGAAGTGACTTCTTTAACCCTCTGGTCATTTTCGCTAAAATTATACCCTCATTTACTCGAACTGGATTTGCATTTGTCAAATTGTAATGGTTAAAAATATTCTCAGTCCAACATCTATTGGCTGCGAAGCCCTAGGGGGTTCCAAGGGCGCACATGCATGCGAAAGCCCGTTAACGCCTGCCTAAAGAGCATGGCTCTTAGACCAAGAGCGGTGGTTACCGTACCATACTGAAAAAACGGAATCCATCTAAGACTAATTTTGACTTGAACTGTGCGTACCTCTGGAATGAAATAATTTCTAGCTACGCCCGCCGTGTATTGAAAACTCCCAAGAAGTTGTCGGGCCTGAAAGACTTTTTTTTTAATCCATTTTTTAAACGAACTTTGGAAGTTCTTGTGCAAAGTAGGCGGCAGCATACTTCTCGGTCTTTTTTTTTATGTGACATTCTCTTAAAAATCCTATTTCTGCTAATGAACTTGTGTACTTACAAAACACGTTTCGAGAGTTTTGAGAAACGCAGGCCAGGGCCGGCTATTACTAAAAAACTGTTCATCAGCGCTGCCTTAGTTCTTAAATAGAGGTGCTTAATTATATTGAAGGTATAAAAACTTTCTTTGTTGTTGTTGTTGTTGAAAAAATGTTGTAGCGTTCTACTTGTTCTCCGTAACAATCGTAATAAATAGGTCGGTTTGAACACCAGTCAAATATGTCCTTAAAATAAGGCTTCATCTCTCGTTATTGATACTCCTCCTCCGATAGCTCGAAGCTTTTTTATTACCCCAGAATTAATGTTCGATGATTTGGAGCTCTTTAGAATAATGTTTGTTTTATCTAGCAAAATTTTAATTTCGGTTTTCTAACTTATAGCCCTCAAAATATCACTAATTAAGGAAAATTGTACAAGTTAAAATGTCTCTGCTGGAAGATCGGGGACGGAATATTTAACCGAATTCCTAAAAAACAAAATAAATGCGCTAAAATAAACTCGGTATCCATGAAGCATAAAAGAACAGTGAGCGCGAGACGGTGGTTGCTATTATTTTTGCCTGTTACACAACCAATGTTATGCAATCCCTGTATCATGGATGGCACAATCACGCGATAAAACGCAACGGAAAAAGGTTCCTAATGCTAACAAAAAATTCTGATTAGTAAATAGACGCAGGCGGAAGAAAAGGGGAAATTGAGCCATCGACTCGGTCGATGCTTGTGTTTGTCGGGAATTAAATAGCACTATGCTTCAGGCAAGAGGAGAATGGAGTCTAGTGCCACGAGATCGGGAGATCGAATCATGAAACCTATAACGCTCTAACCTTGCATTTCCCAGTCACCATGTTTATTTTGATTACACAACTGTTTTACGTAACACACCGGCAAAACAAAATTGAATATTCCCTAAAGATTTGTCTGAAACACGCTTTTGACGCTTTTGTATAAAACGCCAGCTTAAAATTTACCTGGCTGGTTTGTAGCCTGAGAGATCAGAGCTAATAAACGGGGCTGTTTGAAAGTTAATACCGGTATTTAGACTTGACTAAATGTTGACATTGGTCGCAGTATCTCAGTGGAATAAAATTAAAAACATGGCGTGGTCATTATCACGCAAGCACATGGTCAGTCACCTCTATCACGTGTGTGCAAATTAAGGTTAAAGTGTATCCCAGTATTCATGACATTGCAAATTTCGTTTTCAAACGAATTTATAATCTACTTAACCATTGATTCTGGAGAACTTTTGCCGGGCAGTTTTAGCCGTTGAATAATTAAACCTGTTTTAACAAAGTACGAGGTTTCCTCCAGTCAAGTCTGTGGCTTTCAGTCATGTTTTCTATACAAGACAGAAGATAAACAGAGAAGTTGCACGTGAAACACAGCCGCAACATATTTAATAATGCATGAACCTTAAGTTGTTGTTTTCGGGTATAAAGGTCACCCGAACAAGGCACTTACAGAATCATGACTTCCTGGTTGACTTTGAACCTTAAAATTAAAGCGAATACCACAAAAAACGTGTTTCATTGAAGATGATCGTGACTATACACGCGACATGAACGAACCTGTACAAGTATTTGTTCAATAACGATCTTAGAACGTATTGGTCCGGTAATCACGTTTCATAAACGTGGTTTTTAATAAAGACTATTTAAAGTGACCTGGCATGTAGAAGAAGAAAACGTAAAAAAGTGTATTAAAAAACTAATTTACAACAAGATCTCAAGTTAAAAATAGGTTGTGTATTAAATACATACAGTTTTTTGTTTTTTGTTTTTTTGTTTAGTCCGGTGTATAAGATAAAATCGAAATTAATCGTACTCTCTCGTCGCTTGCCACATTAAATCATTCGAAGACTTAGTGCACGAAGTCATGATCCATGAATCTACTCTACAAGTCAGTCTGCAAGAGTCTGTAAGCTAAAAAGTTCAATCTAAGCAACTGTAGGAATTTTAGAGGGCGGCAGTCAGCTGACACTTTCCCCTTCGGTTTATCATGATATGTAAAGCCGCGCACTTGGAAGCTGGCAAACTAAGTCCCTCTTTCGCCTCATAGTCCCTCGTTGCTTTTGGATAGATTCTCTGTGACTCGAGTTTGCTGTCCGACATTTGCATCCCGCATTCTTGAAGACAAATTCTACTGTCCACCGAGTCTCTAGGCTGCATGGCCACTACGTACAGTGATCAACCTCGATATGAAGGACGATTTACATTGTACAACTTTGTGGCTTGTTGATGTGCCTTTCTCAGTACAAGCCTACGACGCGAGATGTGTCGTGTAAATCATGATCAAACCTACGACAAACATAAGAATGTGGTAGGTTTGTTATTCAAAATGTAACTTGTTCCTCGGCATGGGTGAGCTCATCGTATGCGATAAAGTTGTTGTGCCGTGCAAATCGGTCTCAACGAACGGCCAAGAGCTAAACAAAATTTGTTCTTTATTAACGAGGTTTCGTTAGATCGAAGTTCTTTGTTACTATTCAGTGGTAAAGAAAATCACTTGTTATACCAAGGAATTCGTTACTTAGCTATATTAGAGGTTCGTTACATCGAGGTTCCACTTTAATCTTAAGAAACCAAACAGGTCCTGAATATTGTCGGTGATCAGAAGTTAGTGGCGTCATAACAAGCCGTTCTTTTAGTAGCTTAACGCCCGAGATCCCTTGTCTGCTTCTGTTTCCAGTGGAAAGATCTCCCAAACGCAAGGCAGCTTTTATAGATTTTTCTACAGCTAGGTTTTTCCTATCGCTAAGGGAAAAAACTTCCTAACGCAAGGAGCAAGTTGACTGCCCAACCCTCACGGCGCCTTTTCTTTCACCCGTGTTTAGAGTCGCAAACTGTGGGTCCGTTTCTATGTGTTATCAAGACCTGTGGAATTCACAGCCTTACCAAAAATACTGCACCGATTTGAAAATCGGTACTCAGCGGCAACAAATCAATCCATCGAAATGAAAGAGGCTGAATTTCTTTCACTGGAAAACTGCCATTTTTGTTTTTTTACATTTCCGTGGATATCATATCGGTTCTTACTATAAATAAGCAAGGAATCCAAAAAGGTGCGTTCATTTCTTCATTATCGGGAACACGAATACACAGAGAGATGAAACTCAAGTAGATTGGTTATTCCAAGTGTCTAGATAAGACATACTGACTTCTTTTCACCAGCGTCAGCTAGGGTATGGATACAATCGACTCTGTCTCAACGGACACCTTGGTAAAACGGATACCTAGAGCTGGTCCCTGCCTTTCTTTACTCCTTTTATTTGACTCTCTACAAAACGGCTATCTCCATCTCAAGACGGACCCTTGGTGCTGGTCCCTAAGGTGTCCATCTTGGAGAGAGAGAGTGACTGTATATCATAACACAACTGTTACGTGAGGCCCGGTAAGGCTCGGTAAGGCCCGGTACCTTTTATTTTGATGGTTAATTACCTTAAAGGAACTTTTCATGCACAAGCTACAAGTTAACGAATCAGGCAGCGGGCTGTACAGCATAGGCAGCCAAACGACAACAACAGCAGCTGAAATTTTAGCTCCGGTTAGCATTGAAACATTTTCACTTGAAAGTCTTAACAACAAAATCAACAGTTTCGAGCCTCTATTCGCCTAGATGTTTGAGCAAGCCAACCGAGCGGCACAGGCAAAGTGATGAAACAAAAGTGATAGACTCAGAAGAACTATCTTAAGTTTTCAATAACTGTCTTTATTCATTCACGGGCTAAACGTTCACATTTCTATTTGCTTTAACGGAAAGTAAACCCGAAAATTTAACGCTAATATGGGTACTAACGTCGCCTGCCTGCATCACCCTAAATTTCTGATGCATCCACTAGGAAACGCAGCCCAGCCAAAACAAAAACAGAAGTCTCTTGTGCATCTTCAACACCTTCACGTTTTAGGATCCAGCATCAAGTCAACGTGACCTCACACTAGTTTTTCGCGCACTCCCCTTGCTAAGTCCAGTCAGCTTAGTTTAATCAGACTGACTTTGTCATGCACGTATCGCCAGTTTTTGAGACAAGGTTTGACTTACTAGTAAAATTTTTTCATATCAAGGCAACCAGGATACTGATACTACGATTTTTTCCTTATCAAAATCTCCTAAGTAAAAATGTAGCGACGCTGTTGCAAGAAAGGCTCAGTACTTCCTCCACGGTTCCACCGAGCCAAACAAGCTACCAAACACTTTCTTGGTTGAACGCCCTTAAGGTTTAATGAAGACCTCTTGCCAGCCAAACAACTCCAATAAAATCAGTCCAAAATCTACACAAGTTATCAATATCATGTACCTTTTCTTTTTCAGTTCTTGGCTATGAATTTATTTCTACAAAGCAACCTACCCTTTAAGCGGAAAAATGTTCTTCCACGAAGTGGGTCTTTGTGCAATAATTCGTTTTTAACAGAGCTTTGACTCTCCATTGAAGAATCAAACGACCATAATTACATAAACGCTAGATTGCGCCTTCAAGCATTAATATATAAATCAATTCACAACCACTGACAGAAATCACTCAATTGCAAGCCTTGTGTATGTATATAACAAAGTAAATGTATTTCTCAGTTCTTATTAATCCACTGAACCGTGCAATACAGTCGCTCCGATACAAACATCGACGCAATGACGTATAGTGGTTACACTGAGATAAACATGTGGTGTCTTGATTTCTAAGTAAAACTCCAAACAAGTTTGCTGGTTTCTTTTAAAAAAGCGCCCTCGCAGATTTCCAAGCAAATGCACAAAAATATAACAAATATACTTTTCAAGAAATAAGCAGTGTGCAGTTGGAGTAAGAATTAGCTTTCACTTGCGCGCGCGTAACTCCTATTCAAAAAAGCAACGCCTTAAAATGGATTTACTTTACTAAAAAGCAAGGCTGATTTGTTTTTAAAAACTAAAACAAAAAAAAGAAAGTTTTCTTTTAAGTTAAATTTCGAAGTACACTTAAACTTTCTTTTTTGGCTGTTTTAAACATATGTTCTCTTACATATTTTACTTTTCTGCCAACTGTGACCGAGAAGTCGTTGATGGAAAATTAACTGGCTTACCAAACGAACATAAGGTTAAAAACACGTTGATTCTGGTATTAACATTTTTCGCTGTTAACCCATTTGTCAGGAGGGAACGGATATGTCGGCCTAGCAAGGATTGGAACGGTCTGTCAGTTTGTTTTTTAAGCACAACCATGGGAAAATATACGCGTCTAGCGCCGTCGATAGGGTAGGATCAACGCATAATAGCTTGATCGGGCCGTGATTACCTGTGACGGAAGCCATTCGCTTTTGATCCTGCTACGGACGGAACAACAACGGCATAAATTCTTCAATAGGAGTAGTGTCTAGTTACCTTCCTTTTTCATGCCCATCGTCAAGCATTTATTTAATCGACATCTCTGGCATCTGTTTCTTTGTACCTTGTCGATCGGGCAGGCACCATTTCCTTGACATCTATAGTGCAGATTTTTCCTTACGCTCCTTTTGAAGAATCCTTTACATCCCTCACAGGCCACGATACCATAATGTTTCCCTGTTCCGCGGTCCCCACAAACTAGGCAGTCGCCCCATATTGGTTTTACAGTTGTGTTTGGTAGGCCTTCGCTACTTCTATAGAATGTTGGCGGCTTTAACTCTGAAGCGATTAACAAAACATTGAAGGCTAATTCAGTGTTATATGCAGTCGGCAATGCTTTCTTAAGGTCTTGTAAGACTTTGTTCCTTAAGGTTTATTCATGAGATAAAAGCGGACATTCATTTTGAAACTTTAAGTACCTTAAATTGATGTTTAGTCTTGTAGTTAAAGTACATCGACATAGTCTTGTAAGAATCAAAGGAAATAGTATCACATAGTAGCAGCGAAGTTACAAAGAGGATTTGACGGTACTGAGATGGAACAATACTAGAAAAGCTAACATATTAAAATTCTAAAATTCTTTCCTCTTACCGGTCATAGTTCATTCCAAGCCTGCCAACGTCAGATACAAATAAACAATCTCCAATGCCAAACTCGTCGTACTGGCGTACAAGACGAAGGAACAGTTAACAATAAGCGAGTGTGTAACGTAAATTAACAGACTGCCTCTGAGAAATGAGCCGGCTCGCCAAAGGACAACCGAAGTTATGGCCGAAGTTTCACGTTTACACGTGTTTATGGCCTTTAGGTATAAGCTTTTACCTTTCACTGGACTGAAGCACTCGTAGGTCATCTCACGGACGAAAACAATAGTGAGTATGGTGATTGGTTGTCCTATGGGAAATAAGCCATGCTTGGACTAATCACGGGTGCTTCCTTCAAGTCACAACTCACCAAAACACGACTCACGCGAAGTACAGGTACATCGCTACACGTGACTTAACACGTGTTATTGTTACACGCAATTACTTTCTACATATTTTATAAAAAAGATAAACTCTTTATTATTACATAACAGCTTTATTTTTCTCCTTTACCTGTTTACATCGAACACTCTCGATGGATGCAGATTGTAAATGAAATGCCTCTGTATGTAATTCCGGTGAACCCAAGCCCACCTCAACGCGCCTCGTCATTTCCAACGCTTCGCCATGATCAGTCATGAAAAGTGGACGCTAATTTAGGGACCTTCCGCTGTTAGTGCAGGATTTGTGCGTTCCAAAAGTGGGTCAATTTTTCACAATTTATTGAAATAATTCTAAGCTTCTATGCCTCTACTACCTCCATCTGCGACCGTGAAAATCCTGTTGTGAGATTGATGGAGATGCATTGAAATCGAGAAAAAGTCACAATTCAGAAAAGGAGCAGGGAATTAAAAACAACTGAGCCCATAAAACTCGAAACCGAATATTTGAAGGAAACGTATAAAAACTTTACATACCCTGGTGGAGAATGAAAATAATCGTATGTTGATAATTTAGGGCAAGTTATTAAGCAAAGCAGTGACCTGGGCTTGGAGTAATTTAGCACTAGCGCAATTTGTTGGTTGTAACTCTTGCGCTACACGTTAGCAAATTATTTTGTACATTTACAATCTTTCTCACAATAAAACTTTAACATTGTTTCTTTTAATCGCATTCAATATATTGTTAGTGATGACGGTCAAAGTGGAATTTATTTAAGGCCCAAGGCCGATGGTTGGCCGGGGCTGTTCTAAACGGCGATTGCCACTATGCAGTTAGTATTTCTATATTTCCGTCTTTTTACTCATCAGACATGAATAAAATGCAACCCACAACCTTTTGACGAGCACGTACATTCACTGAGAAATCTTTGCCCACGTATTTCGAATTATTAGACCTTGAAATTGAAGCTCAAGCCGCAATCTTTAATTGGATTCTCCGTCAAATCGAGGAAGGTAGCCGTAACGGAGGGCAAAAGGTTTTGACGCTGTTTCTGGTAGCCATGAAAGCAGAGTGGAGAGAGAGAGGACCAGGCCACATAACTAACAAAGAAAATGTGTTTGCGATTTTTAGTATTTACAAAGCCAACACCTGTCATTTAACAATATACATCACAAGCTCAAATAGAGCAACATGAACTACTGAACTACAAGGAAACCTTGGTATTTTAAATCTTTGGGGGAAAGGTTTGTAGTTTTTAACGCTATGTTCAGCCTCTATGTAAGAATTTCTGTAAAGGTGACGCCGCATATATCACATTTGGTCTCAACTTTTCAGTCTGTGGATGAATAACTATACTTTCGAACGAAAGCTACCGTACACGTCTTCTACTTCTCTATTTCACGCTGGTAAGTAAGGCAAATGGGTTAGTGCTCCACACGTAAGGCCCCTGATTCCTGCTCTGTACTTTACATTCAACTGCATGAATGAACGACATGTTCAGCGTATGAACTGTTCTAAAGGTAACGCAGCCTACATCACATTTCTTTTCCAACTTTTAAGTCTGTGGATGGACTATTTCGAACGAAAGCTATCGTACGTTCTCTGTTTCTTTATTTGACACTCGTGAAACAAGAGGTCTTCCACACGTAGGCTCCATTCCCGTCGATATTCTAGTGAGTGTTCCGTCCATCTAATTTTAATGAAATTGTAATTGTAGCTCTTTCATGATACTAGGAACCTGATGTCAGCACTTACTTTCACACTAAAATTTCTAGTTTATGTCGAGTTAAAGGCAAATGCTATCGAACGCGATTTCTTGAGTTGATGTTGAAATAATAGAGACAAACGCGCGTATGTATACTGTAACTGCCAACTATCACAAAATGGACGTAGAAGTTGAGTTCAACCAGTCATCCGGTAAAAAGGGGGTATGTTTAATCCTTTCACTGCCAAATGTGGCCAAAGGCAAATTTCGACCAATTTCCAAATTTAATTTCCTAAAATTTTGAGAAGCAAATAGCATCATGTGAAAGTACAGGCAGAGAGCTTTCATTTGAATGGTCCACAGAAGTAGGTCCACAGACTCAAAAGTTAGAGTCGCCTTATACAAAACTCTATCAGACATCCTGGCAGTGAAAGGGTAAGCGCATATAATAGTGTGTCCTTGGTAGCTTAAAAGGTAAGGGAAACCCTGACGCCGAATCAGACCACATAACTCAAAGAAACTGCATCAGTTTTTATTAAAGAAGCTAGCTAGCAGCCTTTTATATACCGTACATAAATAGTTCACAAAATTAATATATTATTCTTATAAATAAATACAATATTTACAAACTATGCCATAACATACAGGTATTTACCAATAAAGTTAATACATTTGTATTTTAGATCTTCAGGGGAAGATTTGGAAGTGAAACAACAATAAAAAGGCCGTTCATTGTAATATTGAGATTTGCTTATTGGGGTTCACCCTAGAGTCTTATATTACAATGTTACTCGTAGTTCCAAGTTTTGATTCTCTGGATAAACTATTCAAATGAAAGCTACTGAGTAGTACTTTCCTGCGGTGCTGTTTGCTATTCTGTACAAGGTGGTTCTAGTGTTTGAGTCAGTGCTGTGGATGAAACCCTAAAGTGTTAATATTCAAATGGAAAGCTACTGAGCCGTGCTCTCTAATGTGGCCTCGAACATTTGAGTCTGTGGATAAAACCCTTGAAAGTGTTACTATTAAAACTGAAAGCTAAAGAGCAGGACTCTCCAGTGTTACTAATTGTTATGCTGTACACAGAGTGCCTCCGTGGCTGAAACCCACACGTGTAACCCTTCAAATGAAAGCTATGGAGTAGTACTTTCGCCTATAGTAGCTTCATGCTGCATGAATTGCACAAGATGATTCTAACTTAGGTCGGCGAATGATTTACTCAAATGTGACCAGTTAGGAAAGAAGCTACTGCATGAGCTGTTTTGCCATGTCTTTAGCTGTTGATTACACTGTGCAAAGTGATTCCACTGTTAAACTGTAGCAGAAATCTTTACCTGAAACCATTCGACTGCCAGCTACGGAGCAGTACTTTGCCAATGTCATACTTTTTTCGATGTATCACTCCAATGTAAATCAGTGATCAGCTTTTTAATTCTGTGTTAAATAAAGTTCACTCATTCTTTGTTTCTGGTTTGGGCAAACATAGCAACTTAAGGGAAGCATGAACTTTATGACAAACATGGCCCACTTCAATTTATCTGTTCTTAACAATACTAGGATACTCGCTCGGCGAGATACCATTAAAAAGGTTTGGCATTCTGCTGAAAAATATCTATCCCTTTTTCAGACGAAACGTCATTTTTGTGATAATATACGTTTCAGGGACTAGGAACGCATCTTTTTTTAATTAATCGACTGACTTAAATAATGTACGTATAATCTCGTTAAGCAACCCCTCCCCCACAACCAATCTAGTAGTACCTACTTTGGAACTGGAACTGGAACTGTTTTACTGTTCTATGAAGAAAGAGCTAAAGAAATGGCTTCTAACTGAATAGAATAATACGGAGTTTTTAAGGTTCCAGAAGGCTGATGTTTTTAATTTTAAACATGCTACAACCAATTACTCTGAAACGCTTTGCATCTTAGTGCCCTTAACTTCTAAGTGATCAAAGTGTTCAGCTAAATCATATTTAAAGATAGTCTAATCTTAGCTAACTCACCTAGCTATAAATTTCTTTATTTTGTCACCCCAAACCGGTTAAATTTTCAATGGAGCTTGCTGCAAACCAGACACTCACTGGAAAGATAACGTATAGTCGAGTCGTTATTTGGGTCGTCACGCAATGACTGCATTGCCAGACCGCATAATAAATAAACGGAAGAGGAAATCTTGAAAGCGGACGCTTGGGATTTCAGCTGTTGTGGATACTATCTCTTATGCCCTTGAACGATGTGCGGAAATCTTGACACTACGGGTTCCTGAGAAAAAAATAAAACGAACAACTTTAACATTTTGACAAAACAGACATCAACCACTCAAAGCGTCTCAGGGAAGAGACGAGAAGGAAGATAATTCATCCCAACGGATGGGGCATGACAGAAACTCGAAGACGATTATATTTATTAATTTACCGAGAAGTCTAGAGTTAACCCCTGATCATCCCAAAATTCAATCCATCCCCTCGTGGAATTAAGCACCACGAAAAAGTGTTAAAAGCCCCTCCGTATAAAACACTGGTACGTACGTACCAATCAGTCAATCGTTCCCAATTAAATGCGGTACAACTCACCCGTGTCGAAGAAGTTGTTCGATAAGCAAACGTGGACTTGTTCCCGTGGGCCTGTCAATGAGAGAAATTAAATGTACAAGCTAGGGGGCTACTTAATTTTTCCTATCCTTAATTTGCAGAACAGACCACCCAGTATTCCAAATGCCTTCTGACATTCGACTGATGTAACACACGTGTTTGGCAGGCCAGTCTGGAAGGGCGACACGTTTGAATATATTAAACAGCGCTACGTAAAAACATTGGTAAAAGCCCTAGCTCATGTACATAGTGATGCCGAAGTACTCGTAAATGAACTATATTGACAGAACAGACATACAATATTCAGAAAGAAAACATGCATGTACACTTTCAACGCTAACTGAACTTTGACCTCCCACAACACTATGCCACTCAGGTTGTAAGAACGGCGATTATTTTCAACAAAAGCTGATTCACCCTCTATCTTAAAACAGAAGTTAAAAAAAATTTGTTGAATGATCATGTTAAAAATGTTTAAGAAAGACTCACGATTTTTTCAGGAGTACTTGACTGCTCGACTCTCTGACGACGTCAGAGGTTGAAGTGTGCAAGATGACGGTGCATTTCTGAACTTTCCGGAAATTTACTACATTCTTGCTCTCAAAATGTTGTTTTCTCCCACGCATTTTGAGTATTTTTGTCGTTAACACCTTTATTTATGTTAGGAGTGTTTATGTATGTTAATGTATGTGTTCGCCTTTGTCTTTTTATGCGTTTTCCGATCTCATATTGTGCGTTTTCCGAGCTAATATTGTAATACTAATATTGTAATCTTGCAAAAATGTTTGAAAGTCCGAACCGTTCAAGGTCTGCTTTTTTTTTTTGAAAGATCGTCGAGATCAAGCGCTAACGTCACCTGCAGCCATTCGTTGTAACCGGTTTTAAAAGTACCGAGCAGGAGGGGGTCGGGATTTATAGTGAGCGGTGGGGGAAGGGAGGCTAGTAAAAAAGAAAGTCTCTCTATTTTCTCGCCCCATCTCAAACTGTCCGCCACCCCCTAAGTAGATTTAGGTAGTCATCTTCCAGCTAGACTTGGTCAAGATGATCGCCTGTAGCGCTGTTCTCGACAATCTTTGGGAAAAATAGGGGAATGTCAACAGTCTATTGAAGATCTGACTGTCTGTTTCTATTAACCTTTAGTTAAATCAGGTGACCAGTGTCCTCTGTTGTTGTTAATTCTAGTTAGGTCTATAAGAGAAGATTTGGAAAGGTTTCCTAATGGATACCTTCTGGTTTTGCGCCTGGTTTGTTAACCATGATGACTGCATGTTGATAGCTGGCGTCTTAAGCCTTTCTGGAGTCTCAATCTAAGATATAGAGACAATAAAGACGTTTGAGGACTTACATGAAAGACTGGTCTATGTTCCCCTTTTCCCGCCATAAAAGATGGTTTCTCGTCGGCATAGCCCTCAGTGGCGTAGCTGCCTTTAAGCCACTAAGCCCGGGCTTCACAGCTAAAACATATTTTTCGCTAAAACAGCCGAGCTCGCTAAATCTGTAAATCAAAGGGTACACAAGCACTAGAAAGGTGAGCATACAGTTGAACCTCCATGTGCGACCACCTCTTGTTAGCGACCACCCTCCATAAGCGACCACCTATCAAAAACACCAACGTTTTCGCAGTCAAACCTTCATGTAAACGACCACCTCTCGAAAGCGACAGCGACCACTTTTTTTGGATGACCATTTTGGACTTTTTTATTGTTTTCATCCGGCTGTAAGCATCCACTTGGGTCACCGTTCGATTTTTTTGGTTTGACGTACGAACTACACTACTCAGAGTCTGCGAAAGAACGGTTAGTGATGACATGAAACCACACGTACCGTTAATTACAAATTGCATGCAACAAATTTTCTTGTAAAATGTAGATGTGTTTGGACCTCTTCTATGAAGGGACCCCTGTGGGTGGATTCTCGTAAGCGACCACTAAATCATCGCATTTTCGGTGGTCGCCTCCGGGAGGTTTGAATGTACTAACAATCTCAGTCGTTACAGCGAGTCATATGAGATACACATCAGTGTTACCTGTGACGGTTTAACAACCAGTGAATTTAGTAAACTAAATCGTAGTCAACAGTAACCACCATCAACTGGCGTGATACATTAAGCCTTTAAGCCCTAAGAGTGATCAGCATCAAAAATTCTCCTTGTAATATCACTGCTTTGTAAAACAGAGTGGTCATGAGAATTACTGACATGATCACACAAGATGAATTTGCTTGATATTTATCAACTTCTCCCTACTACTTCTGCAGGAAACAAATAGGGGCAACAAACGAGAATTCAATTTTTGATCTTAGGGTTTGAAGGGTTAAGACGGCTCAGGGAAAGCCGTAACACTGACCATGGTTCGTACAACTTCAGACAAAAAAAATTTCAAGGACTACCGATTCACGGATTTTTTGAGGACAAATTACAGTTCTTAAGGAAATATTATATTTAATAATGTTTATTTAATAAATCGGCATTCTTTAATCCCCTTTGATCACCCCATTGGCTAAAACACGTCATGGAGTCATTTACGATTTTTACTTCTTCGGCCATCGTTGATTACATTATTTTATACTACTTTCCGCAAAACGACTTTGCAAAATGACTGGGTATGACTTGCAATGGCATCTGAGGTACAGAAATAGAATTTGAAATAAAGAAACAGAAACAAAATATTGTTCATGCACAAAAATGTTTTACGTTACCCGTGAGTTTTACAGGTCTTACACCGAGGATGAGCCAAATTTTCCTCCACAAAATAATCTAATTTCACAGAAAAAGGTGTCTGACGTAGACAAGACCTAATAAAGAAACCAAGTACTTTTCAAGGACGTAAACTGAATTTAAGGACTTTTCAAGACGACTAGTAAAATTCAAGACCTTTTCAAGATTGTACGAGTCAAACTGACCTTTTTGCACCCTGTGTGAGATTTACGCTTTTTACCCAAAAGTTTTATTTACCATTCCAACATAACAAGATCGGAAGTAGCTAAAACTGCCCGTTTAACCTACTTGAAAATGGAAGTCCTTCACACAGGGGAAGAGCCATGTAAAAACTAACCCCCTTTGCCCGGAAATTCCTAAAAGAGAGGAAGTACTCTTTATTTTGCAGTTTATAAACAACATCGGGATAACACCATGGATCATTAACGAGAAAATCGAAGCCTGGGCCCTTTGCATGAGACGTAACAAGATCTGGTTGATACACTTAGTGTGGATATTCATTTGTCTTGATGGTTGCGCCAATCCTGTCAAATTTTAAATCTGAAGCACTTTGACTCTGCTATAAACCAGGAAACCGTAACGAGCCACTTTAGGCGAAACATGCATCCCCTGAGATTAGAATCTAACCTACCCTATTAACTATACATAAACTGTACAATTAATGTAATTTTCAACAAAATTTTCTCTGTAAAATTTAACAACCCTTCAACCCGGAAGTGCTCGCTCCACTCTCTTTTTTATCTAAAATACTAGCAGGAGGTATTCTGCGCAGTTAAGGCCACTCTATAAACCGGAGGTGCAAAGTTCTACTGCTCAACTGAGCTCTCAACCACCCTATAAACCGGAAATCCCCCGCACAGTTTTATCCACCCCACAAACCGTAAATATTCCAGTGCAGAATTAAACTCACCCTATAAACAGGAAGTGCTCTGTACACTGCTCCAGCGTCTGGGGATCCCGAGCTGGTACTCTCCAGGTGAGAATTGTAATGCTACAACAAAAACATCCACAAAAATGTCGGCATGCGTTTATTCCCTTATTCATTTAAGTAATATCATAAATACGATAATTACTTTTACCTGATTTCTTACTAGAATATTACATTAACGACAATGGTGAACAGGCAAAAGAACTATATATCGCGGGTGTGTTCAAGAAATGAGTGACCAACACAAAGAAAATTGTCTACAGAAGTGGAACATGAAGATAATTGAAAGCTTAACGGTAAACCGGGGAAGACATGAGATGCTGTAGATGGTTGGACATGTAGACAGACGATCATAGTCTGTACTCTCCGGGAAAGGGAAGGACAAAGAATTCCCTGGAGACCGGGATCAGGGACAAGGTGCATAAGTCATTATGTCAGTCGTAACAACTAACGCGTGATGTTCATTCAGCCCAGTCAAATTCTGTCTTTTAACGCCAAACGTTAGCAGTTAACTTAGACGTTAGATTATATGCAACTGACCCCAATGTTCGTAATGTTTATGTACACGAATTCAGGTTTGCTTGTCGTTGAATTCAAATCTATATTTAAATAAATTCTTTCTCACCGTCAAACCAGAAAAAAAAACTGCTACTCCATTTCATTGTCTACACTGAAAACTTTGAGGTACCGTATTTCCTCGAATAATAGCCGTCCCTTGATCAATCGCCTCCCTCGAATAATCGCCCCTCCCCCCTTTGACGGAAATATTTAACATAATCGCCTCCCTCGAATAATCGCCCACAGCCTCTCTCACCATTTTCTCTTTCTTTTATCCCCTCTCTGTCAAGTAAAAAATTGACACCTTATGTTGGGTAACAAACAAAGACGAAGTGGAGTCTGATGCAGCAAAACTGATCAGTGATGATTCAAGCTCTGACATCGAGGATATTGACATTGAAAATTTAAAAAAGAACCACATTTGGAACACTTATAAAGCCCATGTTCAGTATATTTGATGTGATTATTTAGGGCACGACTTCCAGTGAGCAGTCTGATTTGAACCAATCGCCCCCCTCGAATGATCGCCTTATCTCGAATAATTGACCTCTTTTAATGCGAAAAAAAGAATGATCGCCCCCGGTTATCATTCGAGGAGATACAGTACTTATCCTTTGAGGAAGGATCTCGAGTCGGATCTCGAGTCATGATTTCGAGTCAGGACTTCGAGTTAGGATTTCGAGTCGGATCCCGAGTTAGGATTTCGAGTCAGGACTTCCATATTAGGACGTCTAGTCAGAATTTGTTGAGGATTTCCAGTCAGGATCATGATCGAGTCAGTCACCGGTTTTCGCCGTTTCCGCCATGGTCGTCAACGATTGTCCCAGCGCAGGCGCAGAGTGGCTGAAAAGCAGGGAATTTTGCCGCCAAAATTACTGCGAACGAAGACTCTGGCAGTTACAGTTAAACACCGTTTTATGGACTCACACTTGATAAGGCCCCTCCGTGGCTTTCGTTGTCCCTGGTGAGGCCTGTATAGTGCCTCCATTATTAATTAAACCTGCTTAAAACGCACACCTGTTGATACCGACAACGGACACCTTTTTCTGGCCCAGCCATGGGAATCTTAAAAAAATTGGCCTCGCTAATAAGGCCATTTTTTTGTCTACTGTGTTCTATAATAAGTTTTTTTTTCAGGTTTATGAAGGTTAAAAAACTTTGGGATAAAAGCGTGTGGATGTTCACAGCGTTACCTAGTCGGGGCGGACGAGATATACGATATAACTGTAATTTAGCAGCAAATGACTTTTTACTAATCATCATCACACTTTGTAATGAAACTTCTCTTCTGTCTCACGTACTTCATAGTAAGACTTGCCACACTTAATTCATTTCTAATATTGTCACACGCTGTCATTAAACTTGCCACATTTTGTAATGTTAAAAAGTTGGAGCCCGTTGGGAAAAGACGTTTAAATAACTGTCAATTCTGAATCTGAATAAAGTGAAGCTACTTTCATCTAAATGTAAAAGTACGCGTTCTTTGTAAGGCGTTTGAAAATAGGTACCTGTTTTGTCCAGATGACTTTGCACAGCTGTTCATTCTACCTTTTATAACCCATAAAGTTTGTTTAAACTCCCACTCTACGCCTCATTCTACGATTGCTGTCTCTACGTGCTTGTCACATTCAGTCGCGTAATGACGATGACAGCTACACTTTTTTTTTTAGTGTAATAATGGAAAGCTATTCTTTAATCGCTTATAGGAATGATAAGATAAGAATAAGCTAAGGCCTTAGTTGTTAGAGCTTTCTTGTTGCAATGACCCTGAGCACCAAATTTATTCAAAGGACTAGCTGATCAACATGAGATAAAGACCCAAAAAGAGATCAAAATTACTCTGACATTCAGCCAAATTTCGCCAAAGGTCGTTTCGACTGAAAACTGGAAAATCATACTAAGGCTATCTTCCTCGCCAATCATATATCTAGTATTGAGCTCTACTTTTTTCATTAAAGCTACTCTTGATAGCTTTTGAGGACAATGCAGAATTTAGCTTTTTTGCTTTTTTCAACCAGGTTGATCATTATAAAAGGGATTAGAATTACGGCAAAGAAAATTAAATTAATTGTCCACTGAAAACGTAACCTACGTTAAAAGAAATAAATACAGAAAAAAAACGCGTATTGCAGCGGGTAGTTGCAATCGCACAGCCATGCGGAAATGGCAGAACTTACAAATCTTACGGAAGATGAAAACCTGAAGATATTCCTAAAACTGTCCTGCTCGGCAAGACAGGCATGGCTTTTTTTGCCATTGTTGCATTTCTGGGGAACACTCTGATTCTAGTTGCCCTACACAAAGAATTTTCTTTTCATCCACCGTCCAAACTCCTGTATCGAAACGTAGCGGTCACTTATCTCTGTGTTGGTACCATTTTGGAACCTCTGCACATTGCGTATTGGATCTCTGTGGTAAACGAAAAATGGAATATTTGCTATAACGCAAAATTAACAAATCTTCTTTCAGGTTCACTGTTATGGGTCATGACTTTATTTACACTAACTACATTAAGCGTGGACAGACTTCTCGCTCTTTTGCTTGGACTTGGATACAGACAAGTTGTACTTTGAGGAGAACACATATATAATTGTACTTGTTTTGTGGATTTTGTCCACTGTCTGCGCATCAACCTCCTTTTGGAATCCTTTTGTTCACACACAGCTTTCTGGCACATTATCCCTTCTACGTCTTGTTACCTCAATCTTTTCGTACACAAAAATTTTAATCACTCTTCGTCATAACCAAAATCAAGTGCATGCACAACCACATTTCTCAAGGGCAACCGAGCCAAGCCATTGTCCTGAACACAGCTCAATACAAAAAGGCAGTGTACAGTGCGCTGTGGGTGCAGGTTACGGACAAGATATTCTTCTTGAATTTTTTATGATACGTAGTCAATTTACGACTACACTTGGCTGGTCATGAAGCTTTTTCATTTTTTTCGGAAATTCCTCAAAGATCTGTTGAATAATATTTTTTTAGAAAATTCTCTTGCCCCACATCTTTGACCTCAGAGCTTTCGCGCCCCTGTAACTCAAACACAAACGAAAAACACACCAAACAAGAAAAAGAAGAAATGAACTGCTCCGGAAGCAACCGACTTTTTTGCGCTAAATTTTATGATGAAAACTATGAGTGCAATTGTATGCAATTCACTTTAAGCGAAAGGATTGCCGAGAACTATAATTCCTAATTATAACATGAGTATTTAATAGCAGGATAAAGCAGAAGTTAACACTTCTTAGACGTTAGACTCTACAAGCTAATAAAACTCAGAACGTTTCAGCGACATATAAGTAAGAAACAACAATATCATAAACAACAGTATTCAATCTAATTTTCGAGTTGACCATGATACTTGACACGTACAGAAATTTCAGTAGAGAAAAGGCCTTACCATCTTAGAATTTTTCCATCCTAGTCATAATTAGCTGGTTTTTCACAGTAAAACGCCTTTGAAGGTGACTTTTTGAAGAGACGTCAATCCATATTTCGACTCCTCGCTGCAGGAGCCCCTGCCAGAGGTTCAGGGTATAGACAATACACCACGGGCTATACCACGCTAGACGCGCGATTTACTGACAAGGTTCTTCCTTTGGCATGTTACTGGAAATTTGCATCGCCCCAATGCTTATCTGATGATCAAAATACTTGTAGCGCATACACACGACCTAAAGAACAGTCAGAAATCGACAACGACTATTGATGCTTTCGCAGCGAACGTGAGCGTAACAACAGCGTTCCCAGGGTTCCTTCACCAGGATGCGTGAGTGAATGCACAACTCAGGAACCCTTCGGCAACAACGAACTATGTCGGTTTCATGTCGGGCAGTGAGTTCGGGTCGGAGCCGAAAGGCCGATCTCTGTCAACGCAAAGTGAGCGAGTGACACATTTGCATATCGAAACCCATCACAAAACCCTTTGGATGCTATTCGGTTATGCACGGGTTAAAAAGGACGGGGACAAGCGTATTTTATAGTGGTAAAAGGGGGCATATTTTTTTCATTAAAGAAACAGGGGAGTCATGTGTGTTCTGCTGGATGTCTTATGAATTATTTGGGTACGTGTGGAAGGGATAACAGATTAATCTCAAACATCCATTAATTGGTTAAAGGGACATTAACCCAGCTAAAACAAGGGTCTATGGCTACAGTCGAACCTCCATGTGCGACCACCCCTCGTAAGCGACCACCTCCCATAAGCGACCGCCAATCCAAAACACAAAAATTTTCCCAGTCAAAGCCCTACGGTTGGAACCTCCAGTGAACGACCACCTCCTGGAAGCGACCGCGACCACTTTTTGGGCCTGACGGGTTTCCTGACAACTTGGAACTATACATATCCTAACTTAGACATTGCATGCAATAAAATAATGATCTTCCATAAAGTGAAGGTGCCTGGACCTCTTCTCGCTCTTCTCGGAAGAGACCGCCCTGTGGTTCGACTCTTGCAACGAGCACCTTCCGTAAGCGACCACTCAGTCTTTGCACTTTGGGTGGTCGCTTACGGGAGGTTCGACTGTATTTGACACAAAGAACCTTACCCAACCTGCTTTAGCGAATCAAATTTTGCCCCAAATACATTTCACCCTCACAATAATTTTTGTTTGTGCCAATATATAAATAGCCTAGATGAACTCAAAGAACTCGATTTAATATACAATCACTGGTGCCTCAACTTCCTTGCACCAAGATGACACTAATGACATCAAAGAATTTTCTGAGAAGTTAATTGTGGATGAGAGGTATGTGAAGAAACACAATGAGCATTTATCTTACAAGAAAGCGTGAAAAACAGTCGACTAAAGCAGCGACAGGGTGACCGAGAAGAACGACGTACAAGAGATGTTTCTGACTCAGTGACCGTTTCTGAACCAGACGAATACTTGGATCATGTCGGTCTTTGTAAGAGAGGAAAAAGAATTTTCAAGGTGAGAACTGCTGACATTTCAATGAGGAATGTTGAAAAAACATCCCAGAAGACTACACTTTATCTGAAGTCGTCGCACCTGCCACCACATCAGTGGATGATAAGAGTGAAAAGTGACAGTGATAATGACCTGATTTTGTATGAGAGTGACAGTGAAAGTGACAACGGCAGTAGTGATGGCCAAGCAAATGAAAAATTCACTATTGAGCTAACAACTGCAGAAACATCCAGAAGTGGGCGAAAAACAGGGCACTGGGCTACGAAATCGACTCGAAATCCTGACTCGAGATACAACTCGAAATCCTGGCTTGTTACTTAGTTTATCTCGAAAACTGTTCTCCTTTAGTTGCTATGTAAAGATTCCTGAATACATTACTAACCCTGACTAAAAAAAGGATTCAGTCTATGCAGGTATTTGTAACCTGTCCACAGACGTTTTTTCTTTTCTCTTGTTTTTTATTTTAAGGAATTTGGCTAGCGCGAGAGCGACGATCTTTTAAGAAACCTAGGCCTGTAAAAAGGCTAAGGTAATTAGACGGATTACACTCACTTGAGTCATACTGAATCTACTTGTTATTTAGTTGCAGCATGCAAACTAGTGGAAAACGTTTTGTTTGTATTAGAGTGGCTTAGGAAAAAAGTTGAAGAGAAGCACTGAACTTACCTTGGGTTTAGACAAAGAATCAAAGAACTTCTTTTCATTGCCTTTAGGTCTGGTTTCTCTTTGAGCGGAATGTCGGAATGGTAACCATCTATCAAACAAAGATATAGTATTGCGTATTACGCTATAAAAAAATCAACCTCATTATCTGTTATTTGCTTGCGTGACAAGCGTTTGAGAGTGAAAAGTAAAGGAGACAATTAACCACGCGAAAACGCGAAAAGCGCACGCGATTTCTCCCACGCACACGCAGGCCATTCGCATAACTACACTTGCGAACCCGACAATAAACGCAGTAAACTCTTGACATGAGCTTAAGATACTGCATCACCGGCCCATAACTTCTGCCCGCTCTATATCACGTTTATCAAAAAAGTAACATTTTGTATACCTGTCCACTTAATAATCGAGCAACCTTCGTAGTTTAGTCTGTTCAAGATTAAGCGAAAATACTTAACAATTACAGTGGAACGCCGTTAATGCGACCATCGTTGGGCCATAACATTCTGGTCGTAATAACGAGGTGGTCCCATTAACGGGGTCTTCAAAATAATAAGATGATTTTTACGTTTGGGTCGAAAGAATATGGTCGTAATAACCAAGTAGTCGTATAAAGGCGGGGTTACACTCTAACTCAACTCGTGAAATCCCTTCCCTTTCAAATAGCTTCCAGTGTGGCCGTCCTGGCTCTCTCAGGTTGCCCACTCGACTCATGCTAGGAGTCTGCGGGATAACCCTTTGATGGGGGCTATCACTCTCCCCCGGGGGTGAAATGGAAATGCTCCTACATCAAGATACTTTCCAAACATTGGGTAGATTGTCGGTCATGTGACCGGCGGGTGGCTCGTATCTTGTTTTTTCCTGCGCGAGTTCATATTATCTTCCGCATCTAAACCTACGCAAGCAACGATGACCAGGCCTGTTTGGCGCTTTCTACAAATGTGGGCTTTCCATCATCAAAGGGGTATGACCTCGAGTAATTATGTGGAAAAATAAAAATAATAAAACAACAACAACAAAGACATAACAACCTTGTATCATCAAACATCAATGGGCAGTCCACACCGCTGTCATTTGTTTTGTTGACTGCTTTGGTGGGGATGTTTTTCAGAGTTTTAATCGGGCCCTGATGAAACAAAATATAGAAAGACATTACGCGATTAGTACAAACAAATTATGGTAAAGCCGACGACATAAAGTTATAAACACCTTCCGTAAAGGGGTTGGTTTAAATCGAAAAAGAAACTGAAAATTTTGTTGTAAGTTAGATCTGGCCCCTGATGCTCAAATGATGAACAGCGCTATCCACTGGATAAATCGCTATCCAGCGGATAAATATTAGGGAAACTAAGTGTGTTATCCACTGGATAGAGATTTATCAAGTGGATAGCGCCATCCATTTTTTGAACATCTGGGGCCAGATCAAATAGACCAAATGAAAGCTTTGGGAACCTCCTGTTTTCTTTTAAGTATCTTAAAATAAATAATTAAATAAATAAGGTTTATTTATACTGGAAAGCGCACTTAGCATATCCAGCTAGTTTACAGGCACTCCACTCAACTACTTGATACAAATTTATAATTCAAATGTAACATAACAGGATTAAGAACCCCAAAAGACAGGAGGCGACCAGTTGGATTTAGGACACCGAAAACAAATCTAGCAAGTGGCCAGCGCGGGACTCGAACCCGGGACCGCCGGATTGAAAGTCCGAAGTGCTGACCAAGCTGCCTATTTTTCGTCCACGTCTTGAAATCTTAACGGGAGGATAGTACCATTGTAGCCAAAATCACTTTACTTGACAATAAAAAATTACTTTTAAATAATGAATATATAAATTTCATACATCAGAACCGCGAAATGAGGAAATAAATGTAAAGATCATCCCTCACAAGTTGTGTCTTCCACTGCGACGATCTTTGCGTTAATAACTAAAAAATATATTTTATCTTAACATGACTGTCAGTAGGAAAAGCAACCAGCAATTAACAGCAATGATACAACAAAACAGCCTGCGAGTAATTATAACTTATTACGGAACAAAATCGTCTACGTTTTCCCTACTGCTGATGATTATGTCTACTTACCTCGGAAATGTCGTAAGGTCTAACAGGTGTGGACGGTACAGACTTAGCAGATGGTAGGTGCCAGAGACGCGGCTGGCTAAAGAAGCCGATAAAATGACCCGTATCTCGATACCACACTCTATAAGGACAGAAAAAGGTGATCAGAGAAAACTTGTGCAGTCGCAATTCCGTGTAGAAAAGACAAAAAAAGTAAAATAAAGTTTTCGGGGGTGTCTATTTTTTGAGAATACGCGAAGAAAACCTTAAGTTAACCTCGTCCTCGTGGTCGACATCCACGTCCTGGAATCTTAAAGTCCCTTCCCTTTGCTGTCAACCGCGCCAAGTTTTAACCCTTTAAGCCCCAAGATCCACATACAAATTCTCCAGACTGATCTAAATACATTTCTTTTAAGAACAGTTGAGAGAATTTGGTTTAAGATCAAAGCGTTTTCCCATTGGTGATCAATTTAGTAATTCTCATAACCTTTACTCCTGATGATCTGCTGATGCTGTTAGGAGAAAATTGATGTTGGTCACTCTTGGGACCTAAAGGGTAAAGTTGGATAACCGAAAATATCCAGACGCCTGAATCATCGCAGTGGCTCCAATAATATCCTGACCACAAAATTTGTTTAAGCGGGCAATCTGGTTAAAAGCATTATTTTTCGTTGATAACCACCCTTTTTCTTAAATATCTAGCCAAAATTTCATTCAATCAAAAAATGACTCAACTAAGTTGGAGTCCCTAATTCAATCATTTTTTGAGAATTTTTGGATGTTTTTTTCGAATGTTTTTAATGTAAAAAATTAGGGGGCGGGGATGTTTAAAATTTTGGAAAAATTGGAAAATATCGGATTTGGGGGTTGTTAAAAATTAAAATATGAAGTGAATAAGTGGTGACAAGGAGTACCAGATAGTCCACCACCAGCAACGAGGTGCCTCTGATCCCATTAGTGGACTAACTGGTTTATGTGTATATCTTTTCTACCCCAATTTATTTGCTTCCCAAATCAACCTCATTTTCCCCAAAAAAACAACCGTAACGCCCCCTTAATACGACCAATGAAACAGTACCTTTACTGACTATTTTGACAACAATTCAAATAAATAATTTTACAGTCTACTAGTTACCTAACAGAACAGTCGGTTGATGCAGACACGATGACGCCAGAGCTTTGCACGTGTTCCAGTCCCACAACTCGCGTGAGATGTCCCCTCCAACAAACAACCTGCTTAATGACATTCTGCAAAAAGGGATAAAATCCATAAAAACCGATCATTTCACCAAATAATAATAATAATAATAATAAAAAACAGTATTACGACCTTGGCTATGACAAGTATCCTGTAGTTTATAGTGGTAAAACTAGTAGAATGGTAGTATTATAGCAGACGCCACCAACTGAAGAGACTGGTATGGTAACTGACATTGAACCGTGCAGCCAGAGAGGACGCTGTCGAGCGTATCTTGACCAGAGCGCAAATCGATAGTCTCCCGAGACGGGCTGATCCTTGCTTCTCACTTGTATGATAACAGGTGAAACCACTTGGTGGGAACATGGTTACGTGAAAAACAGGAATGAATTTGTTGAATGAAAAGCATTTGTTGAGTCCATGGGGACTAAGGGTGCCGCTTTGAAAGATAAGTTTTTTATCTATAGATTAGAGAGATTAAGATTCACGTTTACCGCAAACGGCAAACGTCAAACTCGAGTTGAGAATTTCCCAGAATAGAAAATAAGGAGATAAAAACAGTCCCGAACGATTCCTATGATTAAAACCGGCATAAACTACTTATTTTTGTGTAGAAGCAATAAAGTTTAAACGGAAAATAAGGGGAAAACTTGGTCACCTGGTACAAATTCGTCACGTCTACCGTTTGGCGTAAACGTGCATCTTAATCTCTCTATTTTTGCAGTTTTCCGTATTACATTGGTGAAGAGAGACTGGAAACCGAAGAATGCCATGTTTTGTTGCAATGATTAGCCAGATTAAAATGGCGAGCTTCTGATTTGATGTGTCTTTGTCGTTCCTTTCAACATCTCGAAGATGTTCTCGGAAAAAATTGGCTAGTTTTCGCCGGCCTGTTTCGCCTATGGGGTATTACATGGCGTACAAGTGATGCATTCTACCAACACACTACCAGGCTATATTCATCGAAAAAGGGATAGAAATTAAGTCTCTTCGGCACCAAGCGAACTGATCGTACTAAGGTGGAGTTAGTGGTAAAGAAAGAAAATTAATCTCGCTGGTATTGATTTTCAAATGCGCTTTCTTTTTCGTTCCCTCTATACTATCCCTGAGGAAATATATAACACTAGCCTGGACAAAAAGTTGCGTATTAACTGGTAAGCCGGAGACGAAATGGTGTTAAATACCGTGGGATCTCTCCTTGTTTCTTCCTTGTTGCCCTCGTGTTCTTCTTCTTTATGTTCCTCTCCGTTACTCTCCGTTGGAGGGTGAAGAAGAAAGCTCCCCACCTCCCACACGGTGATGTAACCCTCTAAATACAGGTCAGTAAAAGAACAAGACTTAGAGTCATGGATGTATATGTTACAGGTCAAAATTAAATTCAGGTTAAAATTTTTTAACCTAGGTTGACTCTCAATTTCCTTTGTCTCCTAGCCCTGATTATTCATGAATTAGGGCTAGGAGACAAAAAAGACTGAGAATCAACCTAGGTTAAAAATTTTTAACCTGAATATAATTTTGACCTGTAACATATACATCGAGTTTCCACTCGGTAAATCCAAGGTTATTGGTTGTTTACCATTTACATGGGCAAACAGATCGGTTCACGATTTTTTCTTTTAATTCATAAATTTATTAAACTAAAGAAAAAAGCGTACAGTTAATACAACCAGGGTACATACAATAGTTAAATAAGCAAGGCATGTAATTAACAAAAAAAGAAAAAAAAAACTAAAGAAAGCGTGCAATAAATATAGCCAGGGAGCATACAATAGTAAAACAAGCAAGGTATATAAAAGAAAAAACACCAACAAAAAAAACACACACAAGTCAAAACCCATATCAGAAATGCACAAAGCGGTCCACTTGTTTCTCTATTTCGAGTGGTTTTTCGGTTTTAATAGCAATTTCTCTTTCACACTGAATTTTAATTTCCCGAAGAACAATGAAAACATCTAGTCTTGGGTTCTCAGACTTGTTTCTAGCAAGATGGATGTAGTACCGTGCTATTAGAAGATAATGATTGAAAGCGCGAAAGCGTGTTGATTCGGGTTTGTAACCGTAAAGAATTTCTCTAGCACTGAGTGTTATGTTTTCAGAACGATAAGGGTTTGGGAAAACGGGTGAGAAAATTTCAGGGCTGGTAAATCTCATTCTGGAGCTGTGTTTCCCATTTGCGCAAATCAGTTCCTTTTACTGAAAAAAGAGCCGCCAAAGCCTGAAACTTGGTTTGAACAAATGAAACACGACTTTCCGTTTGGAACACTCCTTCCGGGAAAACAGTCTCCCTTTTCAGATGTTCCGTAACTCCAGGGAATTGTCCTCTGAAAACGACACGAAAAGCTGTGTTCCAATTACTTTTCAAACGGTTTTTCCGGAAAATTTTTGTAAATGATAAACAACCAAGAGGTCGCTAATCTCACAAGTTTTTTTTAAAATTTTTTCTTTGTTCTTTCAAACAAACAAACATGAAGCATAGGACATATATGAAAACCGCTCTTACTTGCATCTCCACTGATAACAAAATTACAGTCCGCATCTGTGCACATGGAAGTTACTGCTGATGCCTGTCGCCTGGTAATCGCTCGCACCTCAGATAACAGAGTTCCCTACAAATAAATGCCATAAAAATCCGCCTTAATAAATGATCTCAACTTCAGCGTGCGTATCATGTATTTACGAGATGGTAGGGCCACTTAACTAGGGGACAATAATCGAAGTAGACGAAAAACTGTTACTTGCTAAATCACGCGAGTTTTTCTAGCAAATCGACCAGTTTATAACAAGAATAGGTTTCGCATTTAGCCTTATTTTGAAAGTGGGTTCAAATCCCGGCTTTGACGCCATACTGTGGGTTGAGTTTGTTGTTGGTTCTCTCCCTTGGTCCGAGAGGTTTTCTCGGGGTAATACGGTTTCCCCTCCAAAAAGCTCCAAAAAAACTAAAACTTACAAATTCCAATTCAGTCTGTAACACACGGACACGTTTAAGCGAGTTCCTACGAATTCCTAAGTGCTTTGTAGTAAAGAAATTACAATTACAGTTACAGTGGGGGTCGGGGCAGGGGTTAGATCTCTCGAATAGCGTATTCAGTGCACTGGGTACCAGAAGAATTTAGGGACAGTCTAGGGACGAGACTGTTCCAACTCACCGATAAATTCCAGAAGCGTAAAAAGCCATCATGGTGAGAAGAAACCAAAGCAGGCTCACTGACTTGTAAAAACTCTCCAATAATGGTTTCCTTATTCTCGTCACTTTCCTCTCCCTCTTGCTCATCCTCATTAATAACTTTATCTTCACCTTTCTCCGCGTCTTCTTGCACCTCCTCTGATCGTGCCTCGCCTTCTTCTTTATCTACGCTGTCTTCATCTGTTTGCTTTTGGTTTTCGTGAACGTATTCTTCTCCTTCAATTTCAGCTTGTTCACCCTGACTGACATTCACATCTTCTGTATTAAAGCTAACGTGAGCTACTTCGCGGCTCGAGTCTACAAATTTAACGTTACTGAAAGAAGAAAAAAATACCATAATGTTCATTCAACTGATCCAACATATTAGACCGACTTCATCCTACAATGTTATTGGATAAACTGCTCTCTCCTCCGCAGAGGCTGCTCCCGCTGGGTATCCCAACACTAATAACAATGATCGAAAAATACTAAGCGCGGGGGACGATGGGAAGAGGGAACAGGCCAGGGCCTCGCTTTATCTCTTTTCCCTTCCCATCGTCTCCCACGCGCTTTCTTTTTCCCTCTCCCCAGCCTTCCTACGACACAAAGAGGCCTCTGCGGAGGAGAGAGGATAATTAGGCTAGACAACCAGCCTTAGAACTCATGCGCGGGCGAGCACATCGAGCTAGTGAACGAACGAAAAGGAAAAAAAAAGATGGCAAGTACTTGAAGGAAACTACAGAGGAGACAGCTTCACCCCGGTCTCCTCTCGGGTCGTTTGTTTTTTCAATGTCGACGTACCTGCCCGGTATAATACTGACTCAACTTACAGGAAAAAGATTACTTCCTGTCTGAGGCAACAAGTCTAGGTTTGTGTTTCTCTTCGAACGCAAGCAAAACCTGCAGGTTAGCTTCCAAGTTTGTGTTACCAGATCAGCAGTGACGTGCATGGAAAATATATCCTTAATGGAAGGAATGTCCAGGAAATATATTTTTTATAATACCGTAGCAGTGGGATTTTACTTGAGTAATTCGAAGAAGTGCTTAAGGAAGAGCGTCTAGAACATGGCACTGTCTTCTTTATCAGTCATAGTGCTTGCAGTAAGGGCCGGGACACGGATACTTTTATAAAAAACTTCATAGATGTTTAACTCTACGCCTGCTAATTACCTATAGTGACAGCCCTCATATCAGCTAAGAAACTCTCTGATAAGGATTAACACAGCGTAAGAAAATCGCGGTTAGTTTGGAGATATTAGAGACCTTAAGTATCAGGTTTTTCATGGAAAACCGCAAACCGCAAACCTGAGAATGTCATGTGACAACGGCCTTGCAGTCGCGTTTGCAGTTTGCAGTTTTACGTTTGAACGGCAGGAAGGGCTTCCAGCGGTACGTGACTAACGGCAAGGTTTTTGGCCACTAAAAATCGAAGTGGCTTTCTATATCCGTCTGTGATGTGCTAATTAGATTTTGAACTTGAATCAACGAACCGTTCATCTTTTATGGGCGATAAAAGTGATGCACTTCGACTTGACGAAAAACACTAAACAATGAACGCCCTGCTAAAATTTGAAATCCCGGCACCGTGAAACTGCAAATCCGTAACCGCCAATGCAGTTTGCGATTTGCCATGGAAAACCTGATGCTAAAGGTCTCTATTAAAGAGAGTCCCGTTGACAGCAAACGGCAAACACTTGTCATTTACAGTTCATTACCTTTTTGCCACAACTCGCTCTTGGCGATTACCGTATTTGCGCCAATATGCGTTGCTTAAGCGTGTGTCACCCTAACAGCTTAAACTTTCACGTTTCGGTATATCTGATAATGAATTATTGTACCCTTTGCCGTAAATGATGGGTTTCCTGACCCGATGAACCAAATAAAGGCATCTATACACCAGCTGCTCATCCTGGTGATGGCGCTTGTATTTGCTACTGTTCGCACTTGCAGATTTTGGCGGAACACACCTGAAGCAAAAGAACCGATAAATCCATTAATCCAGTTTTGTACTCAAGCTAGTAAACAGCGTATAGAGTGCAGAGCTGCCAAAATAACGACGGGTCAACGTAAAATGTCCGGCCAAGATGACCATTTGCCCGGACAAACTAAAGGTTCGCCGGCAAGTCTATCAAAACTCTTTTCTATACAGTGCTTTTTTTTTTCTTCTGAAATCAAAGAAAGCAACAAGAACGATAATGACGATAGACTCCCCTCTGTAGTTCATATATACTGTATACATAATTAGAATACCGTAGGGCGATTTTCTCTGTCTCCAGGTTCCATATTATAACCGATCCACTTGTGGTACCCGCGAAGAGTAAAGGAGACATATGCTCCAAACACGTCACGTCACAGTGAGAGAGGGCATACTCCTGAAATGGAAGAAACAAAACACAATCGAAAATCAGCGATGACGGCAAATGGGGAAACTCGACCAACTGGGTTCACAGACCATCGACTCGACTTTATCAAGAAGAAAATACACCAACAAACGACCATACAAACAGGACTCTTCCTGTTGCCTAAATTCTTTAACCCTTTAAGTCCCAGTATCAACATAAAAATTCTCCAGACTGATCTCCATACATTTCGTTAATGAATTACTTAGAAGAATTTGATAAAAGATCAAAGCAGTTTTCCTTTGGTGATCATTGTATTAATTCTCACACTTTTTCTCTAAATAATGCATTGATATCGTTAGGAGAAAATTGATGTTGGTCAATATTGGAACTTCAAGTGTTAAGGTACGGTAAAACGGGCACCAAAAACGCGCGACCTGTTTTGCGAAATTGCTGCAAAATGAGTTGACTGCGATGTTGCGCGTTTTATCACCCACGTTCAAACCTGTCTTGCAACAAATGAGGCTGCTGCAAGCTGTGAAAAGTTGTTGCAGAAAGTTGGGTGTAGTTTACTTTTTGGGACAAACTCTGTGCATGTTGCTAGTTTTACCGGCCCGAAGAAGCAGTAGCGAGAAGTTGACAAAACATTAAGCAAATTCATCTTGTGTGATCATGTCCTTAATTCTCATGACCACTCTGTTTTACAAAGCATTGATATTACATGGAGAAATTTGATGCTGATCACTCTTAGGGCTTAAAGGGTTAAAAGTGGGTGGTTTTCACTCGTTTTGTAGCAATGCTGCAGAGAAAGTTGCACGTTTTTGTTGCCCGTTTCACCGAAGCTTTAAATGAGTTGAGATCCCTTTTTAGCAACTCGCTTATCTTTTTGTCCTTACCTCATTACTTGATTTGACCTCCTGGGTTTCTCCAATTGAGGGAAGGGGAGCTCGTGACACGAAAGGGGCTTGTTCATCTTAATACAAAAAACAAAACCACAAAAAAATATATCAATTAAAAACAACATCATCAACAACAACAAAAACAGAAGGTATACAGTGCTAGTCAACAAAGTTGGAGCCCCGAATATGCCCCCTCCCAGACTTCCATTGAATGCCACCCACCCCCCCCCCCCCCCTCCTGCCCCCTCCAGGAGCGCAATTGGGTTTCCAAATACTTATGCGCTGGATAGTGATTTCTCCGGTGGACGGCGCTATCCAACGTTTGAACAACCGGGGCAGACTCCACTACTGACTTAAGGAGTGAATAGGGTTGGTTGATCAAATTCGTACAAGTTAAGAGAAACGAAAAATTGCTGAAAGCGAATAAGCAATCTTATATGCAGCATTTTCGCTATAGTATGTGTCAAGAACAAAATCATTACCTTTGTCCTTGTAGATTGGCACAGGCGGGACGAAAAGATCCGATAAAACCTTAAGTTCAATGAGTGTTTGTACATCGGCAGGGTCCTGTGACGGATAACAATTACATAGCCATATCAGACAAGAATTTCTTCTCACTTAATACAAACTTACCATTTACTGGGTTGTTAACGAAGTCACGATTAAACTGGCAGAGTGTTGTATCTACATGCTTTTGTTTTGCTTTTTTTAATATCAAGACGAGAGTGCGAATACGACTTTGCAAACCAACTTCTTATTTCCTTATTTGCTAGTATCAGAGGGAAGAGCAAGATGTCTTAGCACAGAACCACAGGGTACCCATATTAAGCATTGACGCATGTAAATATTTAACGATACAACGCTACAGCAAACAATAGAGCGGTTTTCATTTGAGTGTCGAAAAGTACTTGGTTTTACACTTTCTACACGATGCGATTGGCTTAAAAGATTCGCGCCACCTTTTCATCCAATCAGAAGTAAAACCAAAGCCAATTGTGACGCGCTCGCATGCATTTTCCCGCGCTTTGCGTCAGCCACATGTAATTACTTCGAGTTTTGATTGGTTCAATGTATTGTCTGTGTCCTATGTGATTGGCCAGAGTAATTACTTTGGTTTTGGTTTTACGACACTCAAACGAAAACCACTCTAACTCCAATACATTTACTATAAACTTACACAAGCAAAATGGTTACACATTCAGATTGTGTGACCACCGTGTGACAAAACCAGCCCGAGTTTTTAAAGTTTTACTTGCACTTTATCTGGTGCTCATACACGGGCAGATTTAAAGAACGCTATAATTATCAATAACCTACCTCCATGATTCTAATCTTCTTCCCCCACGATGAAACCAGCAGACACCTCTTGCCATACATCGTGTGATAGACCAGACCTGTTATAGTGTCCTCATGCCGCTTCTTTGTCTGTTCATCCGGGAACTTCTTGTAAAGTTGACCACTGCCAAAATCCCACACTTTTATAGAACCTGGAAATTCAATGTAGAAAGTGTTTTCTGTACGAGCTCATATCAAACGCTAAGATGGATTTCCGCTGTGGCTTAATTTCTACATGCGGACGCACGAAAAATTTACATGCGTAAATAAAACAGAGGCAATGTATTAATGGCTACGCGTAAACGTAAAAGTTGAGGGAGGTTCAACTTTTACGTTTACAAGTGATCTTCCATACATTGCCTATATTTTATTTACGCACGAACAAATTATGCCACAGCGGAAATCCACCTTAAGGGTAGAGCTTTATGCATTTTGCGGGTTCAGTTTTTCACACCTTTGTGCTATTTTTTTTTTTTTTTTTTCAATTCTTCGTCTACGTTCTTCATATAAATTAACAAAAAAGCAAGCATTACGAACAGTTCGGCAGCAAAGTCATCGTATTGCTCTCCCACCTAAATCTTAAAAGGGAGCTACCCAGGAAAAACGCCACAAACGATAAACGGCTAGCTGACGTTTGACACTGCTGCCAGCAAAGCCTCTCAATCGCTTGGTCAATTTTGATGTACTCGAGAATGACTCTGCGTGAATCGAGTAAGATCACTGTTGAGCATGTGCTGCATGTTGCTAGGAAACAGTTTCGAACCCAGGCCTAACAGCCGTGCGCTTGGTCCAACGGGCTCAGTAATGACCATCGGTTTGTCAATAAACGGATTCTCATACGCGAAAAACCAGTTTGACGAGAGGAAACAAGATTGACTTGTTCAGAGGTTTGGGCTTCGGCGACTTCAAAGGTTTGACACGATTCAGGCAGAGCCTCCTTTTCTCCTCCTCCATCACTAAGAAGAAGACAAGAGGAGGTTCTACTCTTAAGGTGACCTTTGACTGCGGCTTGTTATAAACGGATCATTTTACGTTTCTGTGAAACTGCCCACCTACCCCTCCCCCTTGCGTCTAAGTCAAAGGTATATAATTGTGCCTATAGAGAAAAGTTTCATACAGGGACTTTGAATGAAGAGGAATTATAATTATAATCAACATGCCTGTTCCGTAAAGGATCTAATAGACGCCCGGGCTGTTTATTTAATTTTAGGAATCCAAGAGGCTAGGGGACGTTTAATGGATACGTGGCGTTTTTGCAACAAGCTCAACAAAATATCCAGTCCATCCATTGATACTTCTAGGCCGTCCAGAGATCCACATCGCTCTTTCAGATCTCAACTTCGACGTCAGAATCCTCATTCAGGATCATTGTACTGTAATTCTTTGCCTATCCTTTCCTTGAACTTCACTACTGAACAAGATGCAATGCGCAAACCTTTGTTAATCAAGGCAAGAAACTGACTAAATTGAATGATTTTGCTCCTTTTTGATTTGTCTTAGTATTTTGGGGTAAGCGAGGTGTTTATTTGACAGGGGGCCTTTATTTGAGAGGGGTGTCAATTACAACATTTACGGCAATTTATTTCCACAACTGAACGACAGCTCAACCGCGTAGGTTGATCGTATAAGTGCGAGAATTACATCCACATAAATAAGATAACATATAACGTCATCATATTATCACTGAGCCTAACCATTGTAAGCCCCCGTTGCTAGTCTGTAGCCTGAGCTGTCAACTGTCATGGCTGTTATCTCTGTAGACGGACCATGGGCGTCTGTCACCTGATACACAAACTGACCTGTCTCCATCTCCCATACCTGCAGAACAATCAACAACACAATAATACAATAATCAATAAATACAGGAAACAAACTTCAATTGCTCTTGTGCACTAGTTAAGTGAATTACTGGTCGGAAAAAAGAAAACACACAGACAAAGTAAATAAACGCTTGTCATAGGCGTACATTGCGCTATGTGATACTGTCGGTGACATGACATTTTATAAGCTGAGAGTAAATATGACTACTCCTGTTCCCAATTCATCTAAGAAGCAAATTAATCTATACAAGGAGCCGATCATTTAAATTGAGTAATACTAGCGAATTTTAACATCAACGGCCAGTTCTATAGCTTTTTTTGGATCCGCCTCTTTAGTAGCTATACATGTATGGCGGTAGTGCCTTTTATAACGGAGGTCTAAAAAACATGCCCGGTTGCTATTACCATTACACTAAACAAGTCCAACGTAACGGCTGGATAGATCGGGCAATTTCCTTGCGATCCTTATGCCGGACACGGTAACTATAGGGCGGGCCCATCTGATGTGAAGGAGTTCCCCCCAAGAAAGGTTTCTGGTAACTCTCGTTCAAAAAATCGCTTATATTGAAAGGAAGTCAAGCAGTTTTTGAAACAATAGCGATTTTTCAACGACCACTCGCCACTATTTCATATGCCCAATTAAAAATAGCAGCAAAAATGGCGGCAAAAAAGCCAGAGTTGTAAAGTACAACTAAGACGACGCTCGCTGTTTATGCACCTGTATTTCTTAAATCACAAACCAGGGCTACTACTTATTTGTCTTCATAGACCTTGTTTAAAGACTCGTCAGTTCTAGCTACGGCTTTGGTTTGTTAAATCACAAGGATCAACGACACGCTCGCCGTTTACGAAGAAGTGTACGTGTTACATTATTTACAATAAGTTACCTAAAAGCCAAAAACTAAATAATCTAAGAAGACTTTTCTCGCAAAGCTCACGACACGTCGACATGAAAAGTATGGCACGAAGCGCCGCACATTAAAAAACAAAATCGTCTCATTATTTCACTTTCTAAAGATCCATTCACTCAAAAAACGTTAAAAACCAATATATAGTTAAACACTCCATGACGCTTTTTCAAGAAGCATGAGCGTGCAGGTGCAATTGTCAAAATGTTCTCCATAAATGCCCACATTAGCACTGGCGTTCTTTTGTTGATGAGCAGCTACCTTAAATGCTGATCCATCGTATTTTTTAGATTGTAAGCCGGGTTAGGACTTTATTTGTGAAACAATAAACTTCAGGCATAACGGCATAATACGTGGGCTGTTAAGAACTATGAATAAAAGCCCTTTGCATAATAACGTTTGAATAAATGCCGGGACATTGACTTGAGAAAATATGATAGCTGGATAAAAAAATCCTTAACAACAAGAATTACTCCGCACTCATACACCCGCAGTGTATTAATGAAAACAGCTCATGCACATCCGAATACTCAACTAACAAAGCGTAACTTAAAATACGCGAGAAGACCTATTTTGAAGGATGAAACTGCATCAGCTGATTAAAAGCTTGTTGAACAAGTTCGAGTGCGGGAAGTGGGGAAGTGGCAAGTAGCGAGCGACGCAAAGTAAAAACTACTATTGATGCTACATCCACGGAATAGAACTTTAAACGAAAGCTATTTCAACACAGTGGGCTTTGCAATTAATAGAAGATGTTTTGGCAGGTGCAATGAAAATTCCATTGATAAAATTGCAGATTAGAGCTTTCTATTTTGTGTATCGAACTTATTTGCTGTCATAATTGGATTCGTTAATTTAAAACACTCATCCTTATCAAGAACCTGCTCACTTTTCCCCGATGGCCAACGACAACTATACTGAAAATACACCACTGAAAGCGTATGAAGGACTCTTTTGCTCTGCTGATTTAATTCAAGGGATACACAGCCAACTGGTATTTCTTTCAGGGCTGAACATTCTCTTCTGTTTCACTGCTTTCTTTGGAAATGCCGTGATCTTAGTGGCTCTTCACAAGGAAAATTCCCTTTATGCGCCGTCCAAACTACTGCTGCGTTGCCTCGCTACAACTGATCTCTTCGTTGGCCTAATCGTGGAGCCTCTTGAAGTCACTTTCTGGATATCTTTGGTACATCATGAACGATCCAGCATATGTCGTTACGCGTTAGCTGTAGGTGCTATTACTGGCTATACTTTGTGTTTAGTGTCTTTGTTTACATCGACTGCAATAGCCGTGGAAAGGCTTCTCGCCCTTTCGCTGGGACTCAGATACAGACAAGTTGTGACTTTCACAAGAACTCGTATAAGCATAACTGCTATCTGGATTGTGTCCATTTTTGGTTCAACAGGGTATCTCTGGAGTCATCCTATCTCCGAATGGTACGGTTATATCGCTATGGGACTGTGTCTAATCGTCTCCAGTTTTTCGTACACAAAAATTTTCATTACTTTGCACCATCGTCGGTATCAACTACACGCGCAACACATTCCCGCAAACCCGAGTCATTTGAATCCGATCAATATAGCGCGGTACAAAAAGGCTGTATCAAGTGCGCTGTGGTTTCAGTTGACATTAGTTGCCTGTTATCTACCTTACATAATAACGGGCGCCTTCTTGACTGAAAGAGGATTAACACCATCTGGTTTCATCGCCAATGAATTTGCTTTGACTTTACTCTACGCAAACTCGTCACTGAACCCAATACTTTATTGCTGGAAGATCAGAGAAGTTCGGCAAGCAGTTAAAGTCACGATAAGACAGCTTTTTTGCCAATCGACCTTGATTCTTACTTAAGTTATACTGTGAAAGGTTTGAACCCAGGAGTCATTTCATAAGTAGGTTGAGTATGATCGTCCGGGTAAACATAGTCCTGAATAGGACTGTTGTTGACATAGCCTGCGTCGCAAACACTCTAAACCTTCTATACGCGATACGTGGGCCGGTTGCGACGCAGGCTTTTGTTGACAGTGACTGACGTTTCGACAACCTGTGGGGTGGTCAATTAAGTCGCTATGTCATTGGTCGTCTACCATGCAGTTAAGCCGTCATACTCAATTTACTGATTAAGTTATATACGGTTATCATTTTTTCGTTATTGTTACAATGTATTTATTCTTAAACATTTCTACCTCGCAATGCAACAATGAGCAGCAAAGAAACTAGCCTATCCACCCCCTTGTGATTGCGGTAAATAAATCCCCCACGGTTTTCTATTAGAGAGCTTTAGATTCGAGGAAAAGAAGGACTACGAGTACTGCGAGTACGAGTTTTCATGAGTTTTGAATTAAATTTTTTTCGCGTATTATCAAAAACTAGGCTTCCCGGCAAGCTTCATTGTACTCTTGATTCACCACAAAAGTTAGCACTGTTATAACTCGTTTCCGCCACTACGACCTTCTCGCTAAACCTCGTAGTAGAAGGACGACGGCTATCACGTTTTCGCGCCAAAATGACGCTGGTTCACGCGCCAGCAATGCTCAGTATTGAGAAAATCTCATTCTCGTCCTAGGTCTCTATTTTCTTACGCGCGCTCAACGATCTCTTAAGAAAATAGAGGGTCTGTGAACAAGCTACACAGAAACCTGTAGGTGGCCTTCATTTTGAAAATGGCGCGGTGCTGCTTAGCTCCTTTAGAGAAACCGCGCCGAACTCACCGTTCTCAGTTATGTGACAGCAAAAGCCCTAAAGGCTGATTTCAACTGACGCGTTTTTGGCTACGCACGTTAACGCACGTACATTTTAATCACGTAAATAAAATAGAGGTAAGATATAAAGTGTTGAGATTAAACGCGAAGTTGAGCGAGGTTCCACTTTTACGCTTACGTGCGACCTTTCATACATTGCCTGTATTTTTTTTTCGAACGTAAATCTTACGCACGTACGCACGTAAGAATTACGCGACAGTGGAAATCAACCCTAACCGATAAGGTTTTCGTGCCGGGGCAAGAGCTATCCTACCATGGGTGCCAGAGACGTTTCTAGCGCGGTTTCCGGTTTCTGTTCTCGCGGCTTCGCCGCTCGTGGCTTCGGCCTACGGCCGAAGATGTGTCGGCCTTCGGCCAACACCGAAAATTCCCGCCGCACGCGAGAAAAACCTCTGGTACCCAGGGTAGAGCTATCCGTTAGAGTGCAGACATAAAGCCTACCAAATCTAAATGAATATAACTATTATCGCTCGAACTAGAGCTTTACCTATCTTTCCTCCGGAAAAATTTGCCTTAATATTCCAATAAAACCCAGCTCTTTGTATTGCATGAATCTCGCTCTTCTTTTCAAGAGCACAAACACACAATAACTTTTTTTCAATTTAGCCTGAAAGTTACCTGTAGCCACCCAGACGTTCTTAAAGCTACTTTCACACTATAATGAATATCTCTTGCGCTAACACGGAAATCATGCCGCATAGGGCTTCGCATCACGCATAACAACAGTGAATTCGGTGCAATCTCTGTAAGGAAGCGAATGCCGATCGCTATAGTGGAGAGTCACGTATCGGATAGGTTTTCACACTGTACCGGAGAGTTTGTTGTGCCGGCGCGAAAAGCTATCGGCCATAGTGTGAACATGGCCAAAGTTAACTGCCGCAGTATTTGATTGGCATTCTGTTTTGAAGACACAGCCTTCCTTAAGTTTGCAACATCACAGGTTACCCAAGCTTGAAACATGAGTATCGGTTTGTTGCGTAACATTCGAAACAGAAGGATTTGTATGGGGGAAAAACGGTTTCTGTAAAGTACGAATTTGAAAATTTTTCCCATAGAAATTTTATCTTTCAAAGGTTACGCAACAATGCAGACACTTTTATGTCGAGCTTGCGCGCTTAACTTTCTGCGAGGTTTTTTAAATTTGCCTAAGTGTTAAGGACGCCTAACTAAAATACGGTATTAGAAACTGGGGGCAACAACCGTGATTGCCGAAAATCTGGTTCGTCAAAAATTTCACAGAGGAAGGTACATGTGTGCAGGCTGTACATTAGGGGACATTTCAATTTTAGGTGGTCTATCATCTGCCATATTTGAACACAGCTAAAAAGTTCCACTGTATTATAAAAATGCGACGGACAGATCAGTCTAAAATCACAGTAAACATCGCCGCGACAAATTCGCCCGTGTACGGTCATTAACCCTTCAAAGAGGTCATTTCTGCATGAAGTGCAAATCCGACCAGCTCTAGTTGCGGACATTTTCTCCTTCTTCTAAAAGTGTCTGCTGAAGGGAAGCTTCGATAATAAAACAGGAAGAGATTCTTCTGCCATTAGAGAGAATAGTACATTCTAAATATATCTGAAAGCGCAACATCATGTTAATTATGCGTTGACACATTATCGGGACCTTATAAGGAACAAATGTGTCAAAAACATACTTGGAAATGTGATTCTAAAGTTTCTTAAAAAAATAACGAGAGGAAACTTTGGTGTATTTTAAGTAATTTAGGATCTGATAATAAAAGGGAGTGAAAATCTCCAAATAGTGGGGATTCAGGTTATCAGTCGAAGCTTTCCATTAATTCCATGATTTGGGAAATTATGTAGTGAGCAATCGACTATTTTTCATTCTCAGTCATTTTATTCAGTCATAGATTTTTAAGACAAGCAGGCTGCTGAGGAGATAAAAAAGCAATTTCCTTTACGTTGATTTCAAAGTACGAAGGGGTGGTTGTTTGGTTTATTACCAAAAAATTAGTACTTGACGATTGTATAAAAATGACTGAATTTTGACGTTTGTTTACAAAAATAAATATGCTACACGAGGATTTGGCCATGCAAAATTTGTCTTCCGGAGTAAGTTCATTTTTAACGCATCTCAATCGCTCATTTTGGTCACAAAAAAGTTATCAGCGGCAGAAGTTAACTTCAATTTGAAGACATCCAATTTGAAACGCCCGCAGCTGGCCAGTACATTCAGTTACGTGACGCGACACGTACAGCGCCCGCCCTTAAAAGCAAGCAATCATACGGTGAAAAATCATGGCACAAACAAATTTTAGCGAAGATAGCTTGAAAAAACTTCAAGAACTGTATAACTACTGCTTGGCAGAATTAGTCGGAAGGATACGCAACCAACTGATAGTTCTTTCAGGGATTAACGTTCTTTTTTCCATTACAGCATTCGTAGGGAATTCTCTGATTCTTGTTGCTCTTCGCAAAGAGAATTCCCTTTATCCGCCGTCCAAACACCTTCTTCGTTCACTCGCTACAACTGATCTCTGTGTTGGCCTCATTGTGGAGCCTCTTGCAGTTACCTTTTGGATGTCTTTGGTGTATGAACGATGGGGTATATGTCGCTTTGTACTAACTGTAGACACTGTCGCAAGCTATATGTTGTGTTTAGCGTCTTTATTTACGCTGACTGCAATAAGCCTGGACAGACTCCTTGCTCTTATCCTGGGGCTCAGATACAGACAGATTGTAACTTTGAGGCGAAGTTTTATAGTTGTAAGTGTACTTTGGTTTGTGTCTACTTTCGTTGCAACGATGTACGTTTGGAATCCTTCTATAGCTGAATGGTGTACCTATATATTTGTACCATTGTGTCTAGTCAGCTCTATTTTCTCGTACTCAAAAATCTACTTGAATGTGAATCACCAACAAATTCAAGTCCAAGAGCATCAGGGCCGAGCGATTCCACTTAACGTTGCGCGGTATAAAAGGGCATTAAACAGTGCGTTGTGGCTACAATTGACCTTAATTGCCTGCTATCTGCCTTATAATATAGCAAGGGCGTTGTTGACGAAGAGAGGGCTGTCTCCCGATGGTTTCATCGCTAAGGATTTTGCTTTAACTCTGCTTTACGTAAACTCGACTATAAACCCATTCCTCTATTGCTGGAAGATCAGAGAAGTAAGGCAAGCAGTGAAGGACATGATAAGGCAACTAAAATGCTCATCAAGTTCATCGATATAAATCAGTTAACATTATGGCCTTCCATCCTTTGACTGCCAGGCCTTTGGCTATGTTCACACTCTTCTGGATGCTTTTCGTGCCGGCACAAAAAGCTATCCGGTTGAGTGTGAACACTATCCGACATGTCATTGTCACTCTCCACTTAAGAGATCACTGCGGTGCAGCTTCGCTCTGTTACAGAAATCGCGCCAAAAATCACTGTTCCTATTGGTGAACAGAAGCCCTAACCGGTATAGATTCGTACCTGCGCAAAAGCAATCCCGTAGGGTGTAAGCATTAAACATAGCCCAGAAGCGGGTTATATGATTCTGACAAAGCCTAAATGTCTGGGATGAATCCCAACGGTGTAACCATTCAAATGTGAACTACTGGGCAGTGCTTTCCTTCCGTTCTCTTTATCATGAAGTGCAAGGTGATTCTCCCTGTAACTATTTTAGGAATTGACATTAGTTTTACTTGAGGTACTCTTAGTAGACGAAAAGCCAAAAAAGGCCCGTTCCGTTTAAAGCTTCAATATTAAAGGAGTGACGAATGAGTACATTATTCATGCGGCACACATAAAGATTATATATACACGTAAATAGTGCTATGATACACGGCAAAGCTGGCTGGATTTATCGCGCGCCTGTCTGCTTGTGTTCTTTTTGTTGCCGCTAGCTGTGCGAGGAGGCTCCGCCGCAGAAAAATCACTAATCCGCTCAGCTTATCAGTTTACATATTGGCTACATTTCTGTCTTACAGTCGTCGACTGTCAGACAGAATTGTTAGTCCTGTGTCAAGAAAGTGCGTTCCATAAAATATACCAAATGGTGTCTCAGGGTGCAAAGAAAGTCAGTCTTACAGCCTGCCATTCAGGCAAGCTGTAGCTAGTATGTACTAGCCCACAAGTCATTTCAACTAGCCCCAAAACTCTTTTTGATTAGCAGGATTGATTACGATCCTTCCGTAATTTAAAGTTCGACCAAAAAAAAGCACTTGCCCGTCGGGCAAGTTAAGAACAAAAATCACTAGCCCGATAGCAAAATCCATTAGCCCCGGGCTATCGGACACGACTTTCTTTGCACGCTGCTGTATATTTTTTATTTATATACATAGTGATGGGCTATACCTTTTGCAGATTACACGATAAGAATCAGAGTTAGAAAAAGAAGGGCTTGTAAGGCTTGGCTTAATAATATTTTAAGAACGTTTTGGCAGGTGTTAGGTTTGAAAAAAAAAATCATGGTTGTGTTCGCAGTTTTACGTCTGAAAAAACATGCAGTCAGATAAGAAACGCATCTGCCTTGTCATCAAAATTTGATAAAGCAAAAAAACCATGGGATATTGCACTTTTCGTACACCAACGAAGTTTCTAATAAAGATCTAACGGAAATGTCATCTGCCCCTGACATACCGAGTACATATCCTTGCAAACACAGTCAAATGCGAGCTTTTCTTATGACAACTGCAGGTCTCTTAGATTAAGGTAAATTAAAAGGGGGAGAGAGAGGTAGTGAGGATATTTGCGTCTGGGAATGGGTGACGGTTGACCTATTATAGAATTGCTGCATAGAACTGCTTCTTTTCTAAGCTTGAGCTTAAGAACCATGGTAAAATCGGGAACCCTGTATCCCTAGGAATCTCGTCAGTAGCCGCCCCTAGTTTAGGCTACTTTCCATTGCTCTGTCAGATTCAGCAACAAAATAACTACACGAACTACTATATTAAGCACTTTGGGGACTTTGTCACCAACAATTTTGCCCTGGACATTTCTTTTTGTTGTATAAGGTAGTGTGGATTTGTTTATCATAGTCTAAAAGGTATTTTTATATTTGTTATGCCATTTTAATTTAATATTTGCCGCTACTGTAGTTATTATTCTATGATGACCAAACCGATAATCCAGTTATCTAGGGAGCTGTAAGAGGTTTAAGTAAACGCTAGCGTTAAGTAAACATACATTTAACAATTATTAAATGAGGCAGAGTATGATGTGAAGAAATATGCAGGTCGAGGATCCGTCTCGGTGCCGAGGCGGATAACAGCGTCTGAGATCTGCATAATTCTTCACATCACACGAAAGCCGAATTTAATTGTTTTATTATCCGTTCAAAATATTTCTAGGTTCTCAACAGGCTTACCTCCTCGCACACTTTTTCAAAACTTTGGTCTACTCCTCGGGACGTTTTCAGGACATAAAAAGATGTTTTTTTTTCTTGCAGATACTCCTCAAAAAGTAGATTTTGTTTAGCCCACTCGGGAATAATAAGCTAGGCTGCCGCAACTGAAGATGAGGTTGATCTATGGTGTATTTGCCTGGAAACCACGCTGCCTGCTCGCGTCTTCCAAATTTAGTCAACGTCAGCTAGTTATGGAGAATTAGCTGGAAACTTTGAGCCAATTAGAAACTGCGAAATATTTTGAATGAATAATAAATATATTATATGATTAATGCGTGTAGGGTTAATTTTAAGGTACCTTTAGTATGCCTTCAATACATCCACTTATAACTTGATTCATATGTGGATTGTACAGCAACTGAAAAACACATGTCAACAGATAAAAAATACATATATCAAATTAAAAGTTCTTGTCCGGTCGTATTTCTCATTTCCTTTTTTTTCTTCACAAACGCCGATAACGTCAAACCCTATTTAAAATCTAAAGTTCTGAAAGTAAAAGTAGCGTAGACTTTTGGTTGAACTAATTGTCTAAAATCTTACCTGACATATGGGTCTGTCGTGTGTGTGAGGCACCTGAAGTGAGTCCTGTATGGCTCTGGTCAGCGGCCAAGTGTCAATCACACTGCAACCTAAATATGGAATTGAAACAGCATCAACGAATCGTATTAGAGAGCTTTAGATTCTGAGACGAGGATGGTTACGAGAACGAGATGTTTACGCTTCGTTTTCGCTAAGATGAAAACGGACTATTCTAAAAACACCTATCAGTGTGGTCGGTGCCGTGTAATAGGGAGCTTTAGGATCTACAACGGCGACGGCAGCAAGAACATCACACAAAAAGTGAATTCGCGTTCCTTCAAACTTCTTCCCACTAATTTCATCTCGTTCAGTTGGTCAATTTTTGGCGAATTTTTCTCGAGTTGAATTTTGAAGGACCGTATCTTAAATCAAAAAAAGAAAAATTCAATCGTTTTCTCGTGTTCACGTCATTCACAAACGTGAAATTAGGACGTTTCACGTTGTTGTCATGCCACAATGGTAACGAAATGTACAAAAAAGCGTGATGCCCGTGCGGAGTTGTTGTTTTGCTAATCTAGGTCACGTTCACACGAATCCAGACATTTGTGAAACAGCATATTTTTTTATACGGATCCGCGTGGATGGGGCCTTGTTTACAAGGGAGGTGGGAGACCCCAGATAGGTGAGGTAACATGTGGCAGGTCACCCCACCTATCATGCAAACGTGATCAAATTAAAATGAGAGATGGAAAGGCGAGTTACCCCACCTAAGGGGGTTACCTCACCTACCTGGGGTCCCCCACCTCCATGTAAACAGGCCCTTAAAAGGCAGGAGAGAGGGAACAAAACAATGCGGTTTTGGTGTCCAGATTCTTTTTTTTTTCGTGTGGACGGAAGGCCGATTTGTGTAAAGAAGTATGCGCTTTCAAAAATATCCGGATTCGTGTGGGCGTAGCCTAAAACTACTGGTGGTATGACGATGTCGTCGCCATCCCCGTAGTCGTTTTCCAGCGCTTGACAATGGTTATAAGTATTATTGCCCGAAGCGAAAAGGGACAAGTAGCATCGGGGCTATAAATAAGGGCCTGTTTACATGGAGGCGAGAGACCCCAGGTAGGTGAGGCAAACCGCATAGGTAGGGTAACCCGCCTGTTCATATAATCTCTCGTTTTAATTTGATCACGTTTACATGATAGGTAGGGTGACCATATGAGAGATTATATGGACAGGCGGGTTATACTCCACTTAAGCGGGCTACCTCACCTAGATGGGGTCCCCCATCTACATGTATAGAGGCCCTCCGCCCTAAGATGATCTTGATACCTGTTATAAGCCGATCGTGCTTGCCATCAAAGAGCATACAAGAGATCCGTTTTTCTCCTGGTCTGACTTCATTATCAGTGAACACCTGTAAAAAATGGCATTTGGTAAAACTAGATGTTGATTCAGGAAATACAATTAATATCTCAAGGCCATAGGCAGCCCCCGACTCTTGAAGCGACATCAAAACTGACCATTAATTGGTCGGCGAATTGATTTGAGAAGAACACTGGGAAGTGATTCATTAAGTGAAGTAAAATCGCTTTTATCATCAATCTTTTTGTTTCAGAAGATGTAGAAATTGCCCACGACATGAAGTAGCCTCCTACATGTAAATAATAGAATGAAAACGTTCTTTCTCTGCTTCGGGATCATGTTTGCAAAAATCTATTTTACAAACGCGGCTATCGATTTCACACCTACCTGTAAGCAAGTCAGGGTTTGGATGTCCCAAACTCTAAAGACCTGAGGAAGAGGGAAAAAAAACAAGTCAAAACCTAATTTAAAACTTGGCAAATGGTCGCCTACCAATTATCGTTATTTTGAGGCAAAAGAAGAAAATAATTAAAGGAAACTGCATCTCTTACCCTCGCTGTTGATAAACTCATGAGCTGTTGATCTTTTTCATTGACTGCAACGTCGACGATTGTGAACAGATGACCAAGGAGCTTTCCTGCATGAAGGAATGATGAACAGTCTTCAGTTCAGTCAACCAATGCAAGCCGAAGTTTGGGCAATAGACAATAGACCGTTTTACAGTTGTGCGCTTAGTATCCTAGCCTTTGACTGAATGTGAGGCTGAGGTTGACCTTGGTTTGATACAAACCTCCAAACCTCTTTCCTTTTCATATGGAAATTATGCTTGAAAGATATTAGCTGGCATAAGAACAACATTATTTACAGAATACAGCAGGAGGGGTTGTATCAAAACAAGGTCAACTCCAGCCTCGTTTTACAGGTAACTGTAAAATGGGCTATTACACAATGGGAAGCTATTGTTTGGTGTTTACTCTAGCAAACCACTGCAGTGGAGTTTCGTATGCCCAAATGCCCAATTGCCGAGGCAACCTTATTTAATTAGATATAAACTCATAAAAATGTGACAAACATATGTAGTCACACCTCTCCTTATGGACATCTTGAAAATACTGGCAACGGGTAGTGCGGACAGATTTCATGGTCCCGAGGATAACAAACTTCATAAAAGGAAATCTCTCTATCACGGACAGTTCTCTTAGTCCCGAATGTATTAAACTTCATACGCATTCTACCTCTTTAACACGGACACCCCTGTAATGCTAGCCTAAGATCAGGCGCTTGTATTCTTTCCCACGAAACACACATAGAGATTGAAGTAGGGAGGGTAAGGGAGGCAGTGATAGCAGACCACTTTAATGCGAACAGCTGGGTATGTCCTTTTAGTGTCTGTATCATCGAGGTTCGACTACTAGTTACACTGACTTGCCAGCAGTTGAATGGCTGGGCCCACTAGCTCATGTCATATGTAAGGCATGTAACTACTATGTGAGCAGAGAAAACTGCCAAATCAAGAGCCAAAATACTGGGGAGGATGTTGCTAGTTTATTTCTCCTTGATAACTAGCTTAGCAATAGTCCTTTAAGACTGGCGTAAATTGTATATCATAAGACGAAAAACACATCGTAAGAGTCAGTTTACAGCACCTGTTGGTCTTGTGAAAATAAGAGGATGCCAAACTCTGATGACCTTGTCTGCACCTGGTAAAAGATTGATACGATAATGTACTGAAAATTAACTGTACAATCGACTGCAAAGTTCAAACCCCGGCCGGACCAACACTCAGGGTCTTTAAATAACTGAGGAGAAAATGCTGCCTTTGTAAAGACATCTGCAAACGGTAAGACTTTCAAACCTCCTTGGAAGAGGACGATAAACCGTAGGCCCTGTCTCATACCTCCTGCACAAATAGATTCTGTGGGACATTAAAGAACACACACACTGTTCTTAAAGAGTAGGGGACGTAGTCCCCAATGCGGTAGTCTGTCTCTCATGGGGGAGGGGGACCATTAATTTACATTACCTTGACCAATCACGTGGCTGGGTGTAAAAAAGGATCTTCATTTTTTGTAATCTGCGTTACTGATGGGTTTTAATCACGCGTGACTTTTTCTTTATTAGCTCCGATGTCAAAAAGCACTCCCGCACTCTGATCTTGCTACATTCGCAGGCTATATTTTTAAAACTAATATTATTGATGCTGATCAAATGAGCCGTTCTTTGCCTCAACTGGGGAACGCACAAACCACCTAATGATTATACATTCCACTGTTAAACTACTATAGACCGCGAGCGGTCGTCCTTATTTCCTCTGAGCCACACGAGGCGAGCGAAATACTAAAATCATGCAATGGTAAAAGGAGGAGAAATTGTAGCAGAGAGGAAATTCTTGCTCGGGCCTTTCCGCCCTCGTTCTTCGCGGATTCCCCGCTCGCCCCTCACGCGCGCTGTCGGATTTACTGTGATTCACAAGAAAAATAAGAGACTCACGCCCCGCACACACGTATCCGGATACTTTTGAATCCGCAACTTTTTCTTTACGGCTACGGCTACCGTCTACACGTGAATATTCAAGACGGTCCGAGAAAAGAAAAACTTGTGGAATCAAAAATATCCTTATACGTTTGGACGGGGCGTCAGTGCTCGCAGCTTCATAAATGGGACATACCAGCGGTGATGATAACATTTGCTTTGGTGCAGTAATCAAAGCAGTTGACGCCCTTGGGAACACCAAGCTCTCGGGCAGGGCTAAAAAGAAACAAAAAAAGAGATGAAAAAACAGTTCAACAATGATTTCTTTTCCGGCACATAAGTTACAGCAAAGTAAAACCACAGTTGGAGGGAGGTGAGAATACCAACACATGTTTACAGAAATGGAGGATATGTCGTTTATAATACTGTAAAAAATAAGAGAATGTGAAGGAAATGTGTAAGTTTATTAAATAACCTGTTATCCAAAACTCTTTCAATACTCCCCAAGACAAAAGAACAAGTGCTGCTTGGCGAACAGGAACCAAACATGTCCAGCTGAGGAAAATACTTAAGCTACAACAGAGCAGAAAACGTTCAACATTATTTTCTCACACCACAGTGTGTTAGCCATCCATATTCAAATATCGTAAAATGCCGTTTATTACCCCAGGGTTTGTACATCTTCATAAGTGGTTTAGGGGGACTGATAAACGGAAAGGCTTATATCCAGGGGGAGGGGTGCTTAAAACCAGAACAAAAAAAGCGCTTCGAAACAAGAAATGGAATTGCTGATAAAAATACGTTTTGCATTTTATTTTACTGGATTTTATTTAAGCTTCAAAACGTCAAAATAAATCAAGTTTACTTCAATGCATTTGGAAAGGAGCTTATATCCGAGTGGGCTTATAATCAGATGTGTTTTTTTGCTTACAGGTACAGTGTAGATGGGCCTATAACTGGTGTGCGGGAGGGGGAGGGGTGGGGGGCTTGCAAGCGACCGGCAGTTTACGGTATTGCATACTATGTTATCGGCCAAAAACGAATTGGTATGTAATGACATGCTTGTTTACCTTGACCACCCAGTCATCATGAAATTTCCTTCTCTGTATTGCACTAGAAGAAATTAAAATAAAAGACACAATTTTCAGTAAGACCTGACAATTATCCTAAGCCGGGAAAGAAGCCAAACATACCAATAATGTCAACTGTTCTTTGGGATAATCTCAAGACGTTATAGCAGCTAACTAAATATGTACCGATCTGGAAAGCTTGAAAGAGAGGATGACTTAGCTTTAATAGCCACGCACACAAAAAGCCACGTCGCATATATAGAAAAAGGAATAAGTTTGTTTTACAACATCCTTATTTACTTTCAATAATAGCTTCTTTAAAATATCGTTTTCAACAGAGCCATGTATAACTACTAAATTGGCAACTATCAATTTAAGTCTAAAACCTGGCCCCGTTGTTCAAAAGGTGAAAAACGCTATCTACTGAATAAATCTCTATCTAGTGGATAGCCCAATTGTTTTTTCTAATGGTTATCTACTGGAAAGTGATCTTATTTCTTCACTAAATGAAGTCAAAATATGTATCAGCAAACTTGTCATATCTCACAGGTTTTTGTTCATTACATGTATTTGATTTGTTTGCTTGTTTCTGGAAGCAAAACCTCGACATGGAATGTTTCCTGATACGTCCACATGTGAAACCGTTTAAATATAACTGTACGGTATATGAGTTGTACGTTTGTACAATCCCCTCGCTTACTAGCTCAACTTGCTTGGTTCAATAGTAACTATCTGAGAATCTGCCTTGCTAGTTGAATTCTTCATGTGAAGATCTTTTGAAGAAATTGTCATCATGTTAACATAACCTGCACAAAAAAAATAATAATAACGTAGGCTCTCAACAACTCTACTGTAAGCAGAAAGTGCACATAACAGTGGAATTCACCAAGCTATACCAGAGAGTGAGAAAGTGATTTCAGTACACTCTTTTCTTTTTATAAGAACCTTTTTTGAAATTTGCCAAAATATCAAGACCATGCTAAGAACATACTCGAGGCTCAGAGAGGAACAATTCTTTTTTCACTGCTTTTACTTTCCTAACTCGAGAAAATCTGAATAATCAGATTATGTCCTACATGGAATCAGAGTGCATGTAAAATTTTGTTCTTTCAACACATTCCTATTGTGTACGGTCAACAATAGATTTACATCGTACTTGTACAATTCATTAGTGTGAAAACTATAATCATTGTGACTTTGTCTTGTCTGGTCTATATGTAGCTTAAAAGTTATCAGATTTCCGTTATTGAAATTTAAGAACATCTGTAACAACACTTCCAGGCTGAAACTGGCCAGAAAATAAGAACGGTTCACACTAAAATTGACAAATGGGTGTTATTATAAAAAATAGTGTAGATTACCCGCTACCTCATATTCCAGACAGCTGGCATTATTTTGTCATAGCCTGAACAGTAGTCTTGGTTGAGAGTACGGTTGAGTGATGGTTATATTTAACAGTTATGAATAACCTTTGATTCCATTCCCCCAAAAACTTCACTTGCCTGTCGGGCAAATTAAGAAGAGAATTCACTAGCGCAATAGCAAAATCTTCCATCCCCGTGATATCAAACACTACTTTCTTCTCACACTGAACACATACCTTGGTCATCTCCAAAGAGTATTGTGTCTTCATTCATGGAATCAGTCTTCCATGGAATGTAGATCATACACTGGGGAGAATTTTCCATTGGTTTTATCTGGTAAATGGTCTGAAATAAAACAAGCAATATTCATATGATTAGCTTGGAGATCTAAAGAAAAGATATCAAAAACTTGTCACTTTAGAAGTTATACTGTATGATCCAGTGCTGTGCCCTAGCATTTCCCAGCCACTCTAGCAGCTAACTTTTGTTCTTGGGCAATAAGGAATCATTGTTTTTGCATAAAATTCCAGGCTACGCATCCTAGATTTCAGAAGTTCAGAGCACTAGGCTACTTATTATTTCTTAAAGCACAGCCTAGACTACAAAACAGTTGGGTTTTTTTCTCAAAACCAGTAAAGAAATCCATAAAGTGGCGTAAGAGTCTTATGTGCATGAATCACGCGAGCCCCCTCCCCAGTCTCGCTCTCTTCTTTCAGCCTCATCAAAAAATTTCTGGGGTGTTCAAAATATTTTTAACAGTTGTCAGAGTCCATGGGCCATGCATGATTCCTGTATTGTTTTGGTTATTTCCATGTGTGCATACATTATTCTAGAAGTGAGTTAAAATCTGATTCCAACTAACCAACTGCTTTCTCTTTGCTCTGTAGTCCCATAAAGACAGGGCCCTTTCAGAAGTCACCTGAGAAATAAATGCATAATGTCTTTGTCCGAAATAAATAATATTAATATAATGATTTTTAAATGTATAAACAATGTCGATCCTATCTAAACATAAAATAGGTTGTAAAGAACTTGACAATCATTCCAACTAAGATTTCTAAACACAGCCAGATAGGGTACATACTGCTATTCTCCTAAGACTTGGTAGAAAGCCACACCCTGTTACCCACGAGGACTCCTAAAAGGAAAAAAATTAATGTTGACAATAAAGGTCACAAAGAATAGTAGAGTTTGACTCTCATAATGGTCCTGGTAGCTGAGCCAAAAACCAAACATACTACACATTTGGAAAACTTAAACTACATGCTCTTGTTGCTACTTAATTGAATCAGTGTCATCTTATCACATCACATCAGTCTTATCTTATCTACAAGTAATTATCCCATGGGTTTCAATAACAGGGCTAGCTGGATACCAGCTTTGTGTCTTACATAGGGCCTTTCATTCATCCAGCAACAACTTCCTTCTGAGAGGTTATGTACAAGACTTAAGAAACCCTCTCCAACGAACAGTTGGCTGGAGTTTCCTACTTGTAGTAGGACTACCCATGCCAGAAAGGTTGAAGGGTAGAGACCAGACTAAGTGTGGTCCCCTGGTGCTCCAGGTTGGGGGTTGGGCTGAGGGCTGATAACCCTCTCCCATAAAACCCTGTTAATACAGAAACCAGAAGCAGAAGAAATTCAGTTAATCAAGGAAACACTGTGACCAGTCCTCACAAAAGGAACAAATTGAGGACCATACATGTAGCAGCACACTGAGATGGTGAAAACATAGTCATGAACATAATTATATAATGATTTGTTGGTGCAGCATAAATTTGTGTAACATTTTACTTACATTCAAGTCAACACAGGACTGAAGGCGAAACTGTGAGAGAAAACAAAGAAAAACACTAACTTCGGTGAAACACATTGAAAATAATAATAAGCGGAAAATAGAATGTCGATAAATAATTAAGAAGGCCTGGAATCTCTTCCCATTGACAAGGGTGGGTTACAATCCCAGAGGTGAGGCCGTATGTGAGTTGAGTTTATTGTTAGTTTTCGAGTTTTCGCTATTCGTCTTCGAGCCATTTTTCACAACATAGTAACTCAAGTTACCCAGCCCCTCCTGAAAAACCATCAGCGCTATATTCCAGTTTGATTCAGAACATGGTGGACGAAGGGCTACTTGGATGTGGACCTACTATAATCATATTTCTTTTGTTTATTATTTAAGATTGGTACATAAAAACACTTCTTCATGGATTAATAAGAAGTAACACAGGTGAAACGTTTCTTGTGGCTGGGCATTTAAAACCAAATGACCTGTACATGTATGTAACAGGATTGATTGCTGGGAGCTGGGGAGTTCCCCTAACTACTATATGAGTCACAGGAAAAAAATAACACATTCCCATTTTTGGATATTTTAGGGTATTTAAAGAATACCCATAAAAAACCCAAATTTGGCAAAGTGAGACAAGTCCCAACCAGGGAATTCCCAACCAAGTTCCCTGATTGGGACTTGTCTCACTCTTCCAAATTTGGGATTTTCTGTGACTGGAAAGTGTCATAACTAACACAAAGAAACAAAAGAGAGATGCTAAAAGATACCTTACTACTCCACTGACATATGATGCCCTTCTGTGAGGCAATGATGTAGAAATCATACTTGGGAACATGAACAATGCACTGGACAACATCTCGTCTCTTCTTGTCGCCTGAAGAGAATCAGGGACATGTCAATGTGCTTGCAAATATGAAGACTTCAATCATATACATTACATACCAGTATACAGGGTGTTCATTAGACATCAGAGATCAGAGAATTCTCTGTTTACTAAGCAGAATTCTCTGACTAACATTTGGTAGCCAACACCTATTTTTTATTCAGACGTGGAGCCTCTTTCTAAATATTCTCCTTTTAATTAATGTTACACCTTTCTTCTGCTACTAGAATTCTTAATGAAAACCCTGAGCATATAATGTTTTTGAAACTAACATTATAGTATCTGCCCTTACATTTGATAAAGAGTTACATGTACTAATTAGCCACACATTCATCATCAGTCATATTTAATGCAGAATCTACTTATAATAGCCCAACTTGAAAAAGTCTATATTCATATTTTTCCTGTTAAGATTCATTCAGTCACTAAAACAAGACAGTATAAATCTTTAGAAAAGGACCCTTATCACTCTGGAACCTACATATAAGTATGTATATCATGTCTTATCCCCCAAAAGATGTAAAGTCTTCATGACCAATCTTCAGAGGTTCAACTAAACTGGTGGACTGCCTTTAGGGAGCTGAAGTGGCTTAGGTACAAACAACTCGCAAGTGCCTGAGATAAATGAGCAAAATTATGTCTAAACTGACCAAAACTGCTAAATGCCTTGACAGTTGTTCAAACATTGGATAGCCCAGTATTCACCAGATACATCACCATACAACGGATACATCTAAGCGTTAGGGAATTTTCAACTATTGAGCTACATAATTATCCAGTGGATAGAGATTTATCCGGTGGATGGTGTTACCCACCCTTTGAACAACTGGGGCCAGATGATAAAATATAAAAGTGTTAACCAACCTCCTGCCTGCCCAACAGACCGCCTTTTGCTTGTTGTTATGACTGACGACGTGTCCTCATTCAGTAACAAATCAGGAACTTCATCAGTTGAACCACCAATACCAAAAAGCTAGGGAATTATCCAAGAAAGCAAAGAAATATAATAAATATTTTTATTATTGTCCAAGAAATTAAAATAAGACAAGATAGAGCAAAAGCATACAGAGTTTGGTCATTTCCCGAGCCAAACTCGAGCGCGAACTAACCACTAGCCAAACAGGAGCCAACTTTGAGTCAAGCCCAAATGTTTTTTTTTTTTTGTTTTTCACCACTGAGTTTCAAGGCTATGAAAAAAAAGTAGTTCTCATAGATAATGGAGAGGGTGCACTTCTGGACTTTCTCCATGTCATTGGCAAGGTAGTTGAGGAGATAAGCAAAAGTAGCAGAAATGGCGAGAAAAGGCATGAATATGGGTTGGAACTTTAATAGCTTCTGTCACAGACAAAACTTAACTCTGGTTAAATCTGCCTGTGAAACAGCATAGAAATCCTTGTTCTGGGACCCCACCTGTGCACCAGGATTTGAGTGTGTACCATAATTGGCCTGTTAAAAAAGACATTGTCTATTTACCGATCAGGATGAAAAGAAATTCATAATACACTTCCGGTAATTCATTGAGTCTGTTGGGTGTCCAGAAAATTAAGGATCTCAGAGGCAGACAGACTAGGATTAATTTATGTCTGTGATGCAAATACTGCAACAGTGACAAAGAAAAGCAATACAAAAGTATAATACAACATCAAGGACAGGCTTCCTCCTAATGCGTAAAATGACAGGCTTTAAGTGCCAGGTGAACTCTGATTTGTTGTAAACCCAGTATAAGACATCAATGGATTGGTTTTAGAAAGAGGGTTCATCAAATAAAGGCACTGGTCATTAATTTACCAAACAACAAACGACCGGCCTTTTGAACGGGTCGTGTGGCTCGCTAGCTGACCTGTTCTTTAAGGTGATTTACTGTGCACTTGAACAACAGACTCGTTACTGAACATGGCCTTAATTAAAAATATAAGCGTTAGCAAATCTAATTATTATAAGCTTGGGACAATAGTAGCTGAATTAGTTGCTTATTAGTTGCTGTTAATTGCGTACCTCACTCCAATCAACTTGAGCATCAGGATTCAGTGCGATCTTCCTAAACAAGGCTTTGAGATCCTGAGTGCTTACGTCGTTGCCAAATAAATTACGAATAGCCTCGCAAAAAGGCTCATAACCTAGAGAACAGCGAAATACAAGTTTAATGCTACATGAACGGTTGTAAGCTATTGATGTCTGAAATCGAAAACACATGTAGCTTTGAAAATAACTCCTCTCATTCGCTGTCACATCGCAAGGTTTAGGTGATTAAGTTGTACCGTGTCAAAAAAAATCAGCCACAAATCAGCTCCTAACACTTGCCATTTGTTAAACGTGCTTGCAGAATCTGTTGTCGTTCTTCGGGATTAAGCTCTTCGTCGACATATGTGAATTCCGCCATGAACTCTTCGAACAAGGCCAGCTTCATGCGAAAGCTTCCGACCGTATACGGCCGAGAACTTTGCCTCGAAAACATTTCCTCCGCTCAATAATTTCAGCTGTTGTTGTTGTTATTTCGCCGTACTCGCAAAACAACAGCGACGAGACATTCTTTTGTGCAGAACATTTTCGCACCCGACCACAAACCGAAGTTGAAAAGGACACATTACCACAGCAACATGGTAAGTGAACAACAACCAATCGAAATTATTCTTTTGTCGTAAGAGGATCGAAACAACCAATCACAAGATCGCTTACATAAAAGCTTCAATCGGCGGGAAAGAATCAAGTGAGAAGGTGCGAACGCTCGTAAATGTGATCAGGAGTTATTGTTTTGAAGGTTTTTATCCACAAAAGGTTTTGAGTACTTAATAGACGCCTTTTTGTCTTCCAGGTAATGAATTTGTTCAGTGATGTATGTGAGTGATATGACATCGTTAACGTTGTAGTGCCAGATTTAAACGAAAGCAACCAGGCCCCAGTTGTTCGAGCGGCGGGTACCCGGGCGGATAGCGCTATCCAGCTTTCGAACAACCAGGGCCAGTTCTATAATATGCTCGTTACGTCAAAGCTTAAGTCAAACCATAATCTCGATTTAGCGCACCCCTCACTACAAAAATACTAAATTACTAACCATTAAAATGTAGTGACGCTACGTATCTCATTTTAGACCATAAGTCCATAACGGGGAAAATATGCACTCCTCAAACTAGTGCTGCTGAGGGCAACTCTGAACAGAAGGGAAATTTGATATCATAGTGTTTACACTCCGTGGAATTCACTTCAATACATGTTGATGCGCATTTGATCATATTTACATGTATTTTGTGCAATATAAATATTAAATTATTATTTTTATTATTGATTTCTAACCTGGAAGGGGGGGGGGGGGGCAGTTTGGCCTCAGTTTGGTCTCAAAATAAGGGGGGGCCCTCCCCTGGATCCGCCACTGTAGTTGAACTTCCACTGCCACCACCTGTCCTCAAAATACCAGTCATTTTGGTAGAATCATTCAAATTCTTCAACCAAATTTAGTACTTGAGTTTGAACTTTTGTGTTGTTTGATTTGCCTGGAAAGGATGGCTATTTGTCCAAGACGGGTATGTGCCAATAATAGTTTGTGACATCAGTTATGTATATGATACATATATAAAAATACTTTCTGTTTGCGAAATGAAAAATAGGGATATAAAAAGGGTCACAATAAAGGGTCTCTTATCTTAAACTGGGTAGAAAAATGATTTGTTTTTATCTTAAACAGAGTCACAGATTGAAGGCCTCTGCAGCACACCTCCACCTAAGGTAATTGTGAAGAATAACTTCCCTGAAGTTTCCCTTCTGGGCTGCAAAGTAACCACTGGGCCATTAGTCATGGTCAATAAATGTCACTGCATTCGTAAACTAAAAAATGTATATTACAGTACTATTACAGTTTTAGTATCCCTGGATGTCAAGCAAGTGATACAACAGCTGATACTAGTGGAACTTGTGGTGTTTACAGAGATGTGGGAGCACGTGATTGTAACCATAGTGCTGGTAAGTTTTTTTTAAGTAAATTAAAACCTAACCTCCTCTTTACAACAAAGTAGGGTAAGTCATTACGTTATTGTCAGATTGTCCACTAATCACAACCAAAAAGATTAACGATTTAAAAAAACGGTTTAAAGGCTTGTTTATAGTGGAAAGTGCACTTAGCTTATCAAGCTGGTTTACAGCTTAGACGCTTCACTCAAATACTTAGAAACAAATAATTCAAATACATCATAACAGGATTAAAAACCCCAACTGACAGGAGGCAACCAGTTGGCTATTTACATTAAGAGTGGCCAAGGATTTGAACTCGAGACGACCAAGAACAAATCCAGCAAGTGGCCAGAGTAGGACTCAAACCCGGGACTGCCAGATTGCGACACCGAGGCGCTGACCACTCAGCCAGGCTGCCTCCTTAAAAAAATTTTATTTTAGGACCAAAACTAATGTTATTTCCTTGTGACTGGAAGAAAGGTGAACACTTTTTTCCACTTACAATCTTTTGAATTCAGGTAAACACTATTATTATGTTTTGTGACTACAAGTCAGACAGTCTTGCCTACATCTTCAGTACAAATAAATATTATTGACATCTCTCATGTAATCTTATCGGCCTGGCCCCAGTTGTACACAAGGTGGATAACTCACATTTTGGTCATTTCAGCTTTGTTTGTTGGGGCCTTTCTTTGACCTCAATGATTAACCCATATTGCATTGATGTCATTAGGTTCACTATAATTCTATGAAGTTGATGTCACTGGTAAGTAATAACAATGGAATAAGTATTTCTCCTTTTTATATCAATAACTTGCATCAAAACAGTTGCTCTTAGAGCACTGAGCAGTCATCAAGAGACTATGTTGGTGCCTTGTTTTTGCTGTCCTATGACCGTTTAGCCATAGAAGGGGTACCCTGCCTCCCAGACATAATTTAACCCGGGCTAGTAACATCTGTGAAGCAGCACCGAGATCCTAGTTCTGGGCCCCCAACAGGATCAATGAATTATCGGAAGTGCATCTCAAATTTCCTTTTAAACTGATTGGCAAATAGACAATGGCTTTTTAAACAGGCCAATCATATCACACACTCAAATCTTTGTACACAGGTGGGGGCCCAAAACGTGGATTGTATCTGCCATTTCGCAGATGGACTTAACCAGAGTGTAGTTGTATCTGTGGTGCAGGGAATACCGAAGGGGCTATTACAGCATGCACAAATACAACGGGGCAGCAGAAAAATAGTTTTGACCTAAACTTTGCCTTGCATCTTTGCTGAGAAATGGGTCTTTATCTCTCTTCAATGAAAGTATTCTGCTCTGGTCATTTGACAGTACCAAAACATTATTTTCAGTAAACAGTTGACACAAATCACAAGTCGTCAGTTAGCATCTTGATGTTTCGAACAACATCACCATTAAACATCCATGGAGGGACAAAAAGGTACTGAGTTGTGAAATAGGTGTATTCATGAGTTGTTTTCCAAACAGCGTATACGACGAGTAATAAAATAAACATATATGCAAAGGACTGTAAAAGAAAAAATGCTGCATGTATACAGTACATAGTATCAGCATCTTTCTGCTCTGTTTGTTGTAAGGGTACCCTGGTAATCAAATTTAGCCCTAAAAATGGTGGGGCTGTTTCAGTGAGTAGTATAGAACGCTAGTTATTGAGTCTAATTTGGCTCCCTTAATCAGAGCCAATAGAGTTCAGTAATCCGGTAATCTTGGAGTAGTGCTGTTTTGAACCCATTGTTCTAGCTGCTTGGTTTCCTTCGAAAGGATAAATGCGATAAAATTTTAACTAGGATGCACAACTATAGTAACCTCCCCCCCTCCCTACAGCTTAATTGGACCTGGAAGTAAAATGCTTGGCACAGTGTCATAATCTATTCCCAGTATAAGTTAGGGTTGGAACTGTATACTGTATACTGTTGTACTCTTTCACCCGCGCAAACTGTAACCTGCAATCTATTTAAGGCGGGTGAGTTTAAGACCATCAATTTTACACGTACCATGAAGAAGTTTACTCTCTAGTAACAGCTTCCTTGGGCCTGGAAGTAAAATACTTGGCCCCGGTTTCGTAATTTATTCCCATTAAAAGTTAAAGGTGCAAACTAAGCTGTAATCTGAAGTTTCTTAAAGGGTGAATTTGGGACCATCAATTTGATAAGTAACAGAAGGTCTCTCTTCAGTAACAGTTTCCTTGGGCCTGGAAGAAAAATACTTGGCCTAGTTTCTTAGCTCTCTGTTGTTGTACTCTTTTACCCGTGCAAACTCAGCTGTAACCTGAAGTTTTTTAGGGTTGAATTTAAGACCGTCTGTTTGAAACGTAACAGGAGCTCACTGTTTCTTGGGCCTGGAAGTGAAATACTAGGCCCAGTTCCAAGATTTTCCCGATGATGTGCCAGGAAGGTGCCATAAATTCCGCAGTTGATGCTGTACAGGTGCCCTCTGATTTTCAGTACTCAATCGTGCAAACTGTAATGCGCTGTTTTAAGATGAATTGGCGCACTTGACGAAACAACTCTTTTCATCGGTTCAAGTAAAGTTCAAGACCATTGTTGGCTATGATTACCCCGTAAATGAATGAACCGTCAGGTAGGTGTTAGCAAACGCTATTGTTGTTTTATATGGGGACATTTGCAAAGGCCGTGGACTATGAGTTATTTGCAGGTTTGAGTGCAGTGCAAGTCGCAAAACTCATATCCTCCGCGATAAAGGATTTCATTTCTCGCGGTCATTTTGCCCTAAACTTCGCTTTTTGATTCTTTCGAAATGTTTTCGGGTTGATCTTTTTGTCTTGCTTTGCTGTATGCCTTGGCCTCTTTGGATGATACTTTCTTTTATAAGCATGATAATCTCTGCTGGCAAAGTCCGCCTTATTTTGCATTCTTGGGGTCTTGACTAACGTGGATTTTCAGACATTGCTGTTACCTCTGGTTCTTGCTGCGAGCTATTTCTCCCCGCCGCGGATTAGGGACAGGTTTCTGCCAGAATGCGGTATTTCACGTGAAATATGGTACCTGTAAAGGACAAGAGAAGATGTCACTGAATTCATTCTTGTTTATTGTTTTTTCTAATTTATGTTATGAGTCCTTAATGATATAAAACTTGACGATGTTGTGAAGTGTGATTCCAAATAGAATGTGGGATATGCGAAGAAAAACTAGTGTAAAAGAGTGGTTTTGTCCGGATGTCGTCAAATTCACCCGGACCGTCATTTAGCTTCTAGTCAATTACAACAATTTATTAAGTACAACTTGGAGACTTTGTAAAATTGTGCTGTTTAATCTGTACTTATTTTTATAGCTAATGTTTCCCTTGAGCGTGACCGCACTCCCACGACTGCCAGATGTCAAGACAGACATCATAGTACCATCGTCCAAGGGAATGCGGAGCTTATAAGTTCACTTTTAGCGCATAGTCAAAACAACACACGCGAAACCTGTAAATGCTTGTGTGCCGGCTTGAGATTGAGACGCCTCATTGTCTTATACACAATATGGTAGATCGCCTTTTGTCTTTTTTGAAGGACAAAAACCCATAGCCTTTATAAAACGGCCGTGTTTGAAATGAATCTAACCATATACTTTTTGTCATGTAAATAAACGATCAATCTGTATCAACCTAACGGACTAAAATGAAGTAAAGACAAAAACAGTAGAACGCCGTTTCAAGCATTTTCTTAGAGTATCCTTGTTTTGTGTCCTTGTTTGTTTTAAACAATGAAGTTTTAGGCTCTATTATCAGTTAGCAACGGCTACCAGTTTCGGGTGTTTTTTTTTTGTACCCTAAGAGCGCTCTTATTTGACAATTGTCCCCTAAACGGCTGTTTAGGTAGGCAAAAGTTGCATAGATTCTTTGTTAAAATTCATTTTAAGGCTGTTTTTATCAAACAATTCAGTTATGTCTGTTGCTCATACTTTGGAAATCTTGAAAAGTGAAATAATTTTCTGTCCTTGGGGCTAATTCCATTCATTTCTACTGGGATACTATAACGTGTACAAAGCCTAGAAATTTTAATTAACATCCACAAGTTTGTTTATGAAATCACGGTCTGCAAATAACCAGATTAAAAAATGCCACGCTGCATGTTACCGCTAGACAATAGTCTACGGATTAAGTAAAAACAACCGTTCAAATGATATTCCGTGAAAAACGCTGGGTAAAATCGTCAAATGAATTCGATGCCAAAATTAAGTATGGTGCGCTTTGTGTTGTTATATTTAAGTTCTTTTAGCGAAATCAAGAACCAATTGAATTATAATGACTTAAGCCGAGCCGTTTGACTTTAAAAGGAATGAAAGATGTAGATAATAGAGTTTCATTTAAGATGGACTACTTTGCAAAAAATAGATACTGCGTGACTGTCTACAAGATTACCATTTCCATTTCAAAAGTATGGGTAGTGATAACTGGTACTATTAAAGAGATTATTTCTCAAAACATGAACAAATTTTATTGGAAAAACTCAAACAAACTATATAATATATATATATTAAAAATCCTTGGGTTGACAGATACGCTAGATCGGTTCCGATTGGGATCTTTATTAAGCCTCTAATAAGAGTTTGTGTTTGTTTCAATCTGAGGAGACACTGAATCGTGACATCTCAGACAATAGCTCTATGACTGGCCGTCAATATATTCCTTTTAATTTAAAACATGCCTTTTCTGTCGTAATTGTTCTATACGTGACCGCATTGGATGCAATCGATATTGGTGTGGTCTCAAAGAAATTTTGTAGGATAAAGATGACTTGCAAAAGAAGAGAAATGAGGTTATTTCGCCCGGCCGTTTGCTTAAAGAAGCTCAGTGTGTTTAGGAAATTTATCAAATTGAAACAGTGGAAAAACTGCCACAAAAGTGAGTATAAAACATAAAAAAAACTGCTCAAAAAGTTAAAAGGAGGTATACAAATAACACAGCAAATACAAATTTGGGCACAGCCGGAGACCGAACTTGAAGAAGATTGAAACCGGATTGCAGTAGTGTTTTTGAAAACTTCAAATACTGTCTAGCAGCTTTTCAATAAGTTCATTTTGTTGTTTGCAACGTTTGATATAATGCCTGGGAGGTATATTTGTTGGACAAGAAGCTTTGATTTTGTCGATTACAGGTAATTTCTTCGCTAACGTTAGCGCATAGCGCATCATCATCGTGAGTCATCATCATGTCGAGTCATCATCATGTCTCATCGCGCCAGTTGGCGCATAAGGCCTCCATGCTGTTGCCTGACCAACACTTTCAGGCCTACTCTGGGACCTTAACTCGCCGCGAGATTGTGCGAGCTAATGCGAGTTTAGGCGAGTTAAGGCGAGATAAGGAAAAATTGAGCTCGCCTATTAGTTGCGAGTTTGTGCGAGTTAAGGCGAGTTAAGGGAAAATGATCCATCTTATGTTGAGGTTATAAGGCTTAAAACTTATAATATGCTTTAGTAACATACATATAAAGATGCCTTGGAATCTTTGTATGTCTTATATATATAGTAGGCTCCATGTTGTCCAATTACGAAAAAATTAAACCAAAAATTTCAGATGAGCTCCAAAGTTGAATGAAGCCAAATCTTGTTTAAATTTATTAACTGAAATATTTTCCTAATTGGACAAGCTTAAGTATGGATATGCTAGTGATATGGAGTCCTGTTCTTTATTAATTATATAGCATTTAGACTCCAAACTAGACCAGTTGGTGGCTGTATCATAATAATAATCATTGTCATCATCATCATATATTATTTATTAAAGCTATATAATTATTTGGCAGAGTAATAAATTACCAGTAGTGAGGAAAAAAAATGAAAACAAAACAATCATGAATTGATAAAAAAAAATGTAGCTGTAGTATAAGCACAGGTAGGATATTTAATTTAATTTAATTTATTTTTTTAAATCAATAACACTATGTTTTAATAGGCAGGTGAGCATAATAGGTATCACATGACATGTCATCAATTGTTATCACTAACTCCAGAATTGAAAAAAAAAAAAAAGTTTTTGCAGTCTGTGTCAATGTTCTTCAAAGAACTAGTATAAAAATCCGGGGAAGCTGACGAATTACAACTCAGCTGAGGAAATTTTTATGCCACATTCAATTTTACTGAAATGAAATGAAATTTCTTTCTCCTTGAAAATTACGACTTATCTTTAAGTCTTCCATTTGATCCATTCTCTCCACGTCACTGATGGTTTCCCTTGGAGTCCAGCTCAATTGTTTGTTTTCACTGCCCGAAATGATTGCCTTTTCGATTCCTCGGATAATCTATTCTAATTTCTTGCAAATGAAGGCTGATGCCTTTTCGCAAAGACAGCAGTTCCCATATTTTAGAAACTCCCTCCTTAAACTTGGACAATCCTGTGAGAGACACCTTGATTTCTACAAAAGAAAGGAGGATCAAGTTAACTTGATAGTAAACTCTTGATCATTCTTAGCCTAGCAAAACAGCAAAAAATAAATGACCATATTTTCTGTTTAGGCTTACTTATTTTTTACAAAATGTCAGAAAGTGTTAATAGTTGTGCAGAGAACTATACCTTATTTAACTTGATTAACAAGAAAACACTCTCTACTGTCGGCTTTGTCTTCCAAACTCTTAAGAGTTGTCACTGATGAATCTTTTCTGACTTTCCTGCTTCGCATTTTTACAAAATGATCACCGGCTCAGGCGTTTTGTGCGTGTTTTTATGTCACGTACGCCACATTGAAGCTTCCAACCTAAAACTTGCCAGTGGACTGGGATCAACAAGGCTTTTATAGAGTTAACGTTGCAAGGGTAAAAGGCTTTAGCTTAGCTTACCTGGATGTGATACATTTTCAAACTTCTCGATTTAACATTAAAAGTTTTGCACGAGTTCTCTTCCTTTTCTTCAGAAGTTTTCCCGTCCATCTTGAAAATTACCCAGAAAGCATATCGAGGACAATAGGCTGAGCGAGAGGGCCCTGGGAAGACACGAGTTACCAGTATCTTCTGGGTAATTTCAAAGATGGCGAACGAAGTTGGCTATCAATGCAAAATATTGTACCTTTAGCAATCCTTTTTTCAGTTAAGGGCTAAATGTAACAAGTCTTCTGAATCATGCCTGGGTTATGGTTGCCAGTCTGAATACAATGTAGGCCATACAGGATGTCACGTTGAACCAATGTACAGATCTTCTATTACGAGGTAAATATTTATAAGAATTATTTATAAGAAATATGGACTGCAATCAGTATGTGGACTATTTAAAGGATTCTCGATTCTGGCTACATCCTAGCCTTTCATTGATGATTGTCAGCTGGAATCCTCATTAAGCTTCATCAGATTATAGGATGATACGTATGCTACTACTCTTCATATGTCATGAACAGCTTGCATGCATTATATTTGCAAAGTAATTAAACTTTCCATTACAAGTATCTTTTTTTGTAAATCATTAGCCAGCTTAAAACTAAAAATTTGATATTCTGGTATTATGTTTTTGTATTTCACTCTAAATTCGAGATTTCTTATTTTAAGCCAAAAATTAGAAACAAATCATAGGAGAATATTTTTTTCTTCAATTGAGAGATTCAAAGCAATCTTGAATTTAGAGTGTTTCTTTGTCTTGTGTAGAAGTGTAAGACTAAAACTTAAACTATTTTATGAAAACTTTTTCGTGGATTCACTGTTAGTGCTTTTAGTTAATGTCACTTACTTTGTGGACCAAAACACAAACAGTGAATGTGGGATTTGTTAGACCCCGTGACCCCATGCCTCTGGAATTTCTGCCATGCTTAGCATTGAAGCCTTTTCATTAGGCAACGAGTTAGTGCATGTTCAGGCTGTTCCTGGTAGTTCCATTGACAGTCCAGTTGTGACTCCAAGGCATGACAATGTTAAGTAAGAAAAAACCTCATCGAATCTTTAGTGGTGAAATACCCTTACCACAGGGGTTATTGGAAATTCCAGAAGGGTGGGATTGGTCAATTACATATTTTTTTAAAGGTAAAAACCCTGTTTTTCTTTAAAAATCACTATCTGTTAAACTTTTGAAATTTGTGTTCTTTGGCGTCTTTCCTTTATGGAGTAATTGTGAAATTACACTGAGAGTAGTATGAGATATTAAAATTGGTATCCACTTGGCAGTGGCGAGATTGGGCGAGTTTGTGCGAGATAATGCGAGTTTAGGCGAGTTAAGGCGAGATAAGGAAATTTGAACATAATCTCAAGTTGCGAGTTAAGGCGAGTTAAGGCGAGTTAAGGTCCCAGAGTAGGCCTACTTTCTGTCTTGTGCAACCGCTTTGACTACCGCCCAGCTCTTCCACACCGCTTTGTTTCGCTCTTTGTCGACTGTCCTCCTCCAAGTACTTTTTGGTCTTCCTCTTGCCCTCCGACCTTCCGGAGTCCATCCTGATGCTGTAAAGCGGTCGTTCACACCCCAGCCAGTTTTCCATAGCGCATAAAGAACCGTAATTGGCACCGTTAACAAAACGAGCTAGACAACCGTGACACAGCCCCTTTATAGAATTTTTCTAGAATAATGATGACTTGCAAAAGAAGAGAAGTGAGGGTATTTCACCAGGTTTACTGAAAACTAATAAACCACGCTTGCATTTCCACGGATTGTAGTGCTGATACCTGCTTGAGAAATGAAGCGTATTTTCAGTGATGTGACGGATTTCAAAGACTTTGGGCTATATCAGACCTAAAGATAAATTGTTAACACTCAGTGGAGAGAAAGTAAAATAAAAACTGTTATTCTTTCCTCCCAAGTAACTAAACTAAAGTTTGGGACTTGACTGCTTTATAAATGGTAGGGGTTAGGAATCGTGTTTAGTTACTACGATGCAACTCAAAACTGAACTAAGAAACCAGTGGTTGAATCCTTTGAGGAGTGAAAACTACAGTTTAAAAAAGGCTATTTCATAATTTTCCCAAGAAAACTGACTGAGACCCTTAACATTTACCCACGAAATGAATATATAGGGATTTAAACGGTTCTAAAGGAAAGGACTCCCTCAACTCCTTGAGACAGTTGTGGCAAAAGAAGCAATCCACGGTAATTTTTTGTCTCACTGGGGAAGAACAAAAGGAGATCCTTTTTACAGACATTGAATGAAGTTAAGCATTTTTAAATGAACAGGACTTGCATACTTCGTAAAGGATTAGGAAAAAGCGGGTTTGTTGTTTTGAGGAGAGATTGCCCAATACATTCACTGATATAGAAAGATGATTCCATTAATTAAACAGAAACATTTCGTAGAGCGTAAAAGTAGAGCTGAACGAGATAAGGTTCTGCTAAACAGGTGTTAAACAGAATACATTGCTAACAAACGAACCTTACTGACTGTTGATTGAGGCTCTACACATCGGAAAGCTTGTTCAGCGTTCTACCAGACACTATCACAGAGGAAAACTGAACAGGCGTCAATCTCGGTTAAAAAGATATTTGGAGACCTTTTAACCATTTCGTGTGGGAGCATATGCTTGCCGTCCGCCTTGTAGACGTACATGCCTGACCGTCTATACGTAACAATAAAAAAAAGTTACATTGAAAGGGGATTATTGTTATTTCTCAGTTAAGAGTGTCATGCAAATCTTGTGTCGTGCAGAGTACTGTTCGGTGGTTTCTGTATCGTGACATGTGCCCTAAAGTACGCTCCTTACAGCTCGTCTTATGACCGGGGGAATATTTCACCGTTCGTAGACGAGGTACATTAATGCGTATTAGTCCAGTGATGGAAAAGTCCTATCCAAGAGGATTATTTAATTTTTCGGGGCAATAACTCAGTGGCCGGTAAAATCTTGTTTTCTGTTATTTGTGTCATGCCCCACCATTAACGACACCGTTTGCCGGCTATCGAACGACTAGGGAGAAGAGCCGGAGTATTCTTGCTTTTCAACTCGACGCGACTGTTTAAGTTGTCGAAGTGCAGACCCTCATATCAGACATACTCGAGGGTAAACTGTAAATAAGTGTAGAGTTTTCACCAACGTGAGAGACTGGAATATAAGGGCACAGGTTTGTGATTGTTTCTGGGTAAACATACGGTACAACGCATTTAAAAGCTATTTGATAGATGGAGATTTGTTTCGCACATCTGTTTTTCGCCCACGTCTTAATTAATTAAAATTGGTCGGAAACAGCAACTTATCATGTAGAGAGTTATTCTTTGTTTGCCTCTTCATATCCCACGTGCCGTTACCCAAACACCCGCCCTCAGAACGAAGGAATGAGATAGAATAGAATGATGTGAATTTGGTGATGTTATTGTGGCAGAAAAAAACGAACTGCCTATGTTGTGTCGACCTACGTTTTGATTACCAGAACTTGTTTGTGCTGTGAACAGAAGTTTTGGTTCAGGTAAATTGATTTTAGTTCGACTAGAAGCAAAACTTTCTTCTCCTTGAAAAAGATTTACAATCACTACTTTCTCTTGCAACAAAGAAAGCGGTCGGAGTAAGATATATGATACATCAAATTAAAACTTATTGGAAGAAAAACTTGCAACTTGTTTTACTTACCTGACGTTCCTCAACTGAGGTCAGTTTCCTTACGTGCCAAAAGGTGCAGAATAAAACGTGAATTAATGTTAAACCGAACAAACGTTGGTTCTCTTCCAAAAAATACAATTCTATGCTGCGTACAAATTATCATAAGTGCGCTCTTTCGCATCATCAGGGAAACCTTTTCGACTTAAGACAAAATCGGTTAGGAAGTGCGTGAAAAGAGCAACTTGGTTTTCTTTGTGGTTGAAAAACATTTTGAAAATCCCGTGTCGTGCAGGGTATTGTTTCCCTTTTCATGTGACTACATGCCATCAGACCCAGTAACGAACGCATCCTCTCAAAACAGGTGCATGTAGGCAGGGCTTCTGGTGCTCTCTTCAGCCTCCTCGGTAAAACTACTGGCATGCTGCCGGTATATCCTGACTCACGCACGAGGACGTTTTATTAAGTAAAAATAATTTGTTTTATTGCGAACTATTTTTACCAGTTATCGGTATTCAAGAGAAGAGGGTGAGCAAAACATTTTATTAGAAAAGAAACCTTGACGAAGTTTCTGGATTCTTTGTCGCGGTGTTCTACTGGTTGCTTCATATAATTTAAAAAACGGCGTTGCGAGAACTGTGCGCCCAACTGCTTTCATCATCCATTATAAATAAGCCACTCGTAATTTTATCACAGTGTAGCTCCAAGTGTTTCTCTCAGGTCCTACTGTCAATTTCAAAAATTCTGGTACCTTTTTATGGTCATGTTTGTCACTTGTTTGATGAAGAAACAATCACGGACTTCGCAATTGGGTGGTAAAATAAAAAACGGTATTTTACAGAAAAATTGGCCTCAAGTAAATGACTATTTTCTTGACTTGCGTTTTCAAGTAGTAGCTTAGATTTGAAAAAGAAGCGTGGATGTTGAATTATCGAGGGGCAAGTTAAAATACTCACTGAACGTTCTACTTGTTGCCTGAAGCATATTCAATGAAATACCTTCCTTGTGAAATACATTCGTTTAGTTGGAGATTTGGAGATTTATAAAATGCTAAAAATGCTAGACAACGACGTAGAATCCAAATGTTAAAAAGTCGAATATTTGCTTTTTTGGTAAAGACGTCCTACGGATACCGGTATTTGAACAAAAGAAGGCGCATTGTAAGAAGTGAAGCTTTACTGTATTTGTTCTTTGACGAAAGAGACATAAGGAACTGGTACATTTTTCTTGTATTGTTTCGTGTAAACCAAGTTGCAAAATATACTCGTTCTCTCGTCTTAGCTTTCGTAAACCTAGAATGAAAGCGAGTTATTTCTTCGTTGCCATGTTGAAAAATTACCCGTTTATTTTTTCTTAATGATCCGACGAAGATATGATGTCACAAACATCCTTGAAACTAATATTATGAAGGATCCTAAAAGGTTTTGATTTTCATTTCTAGAACTGTGTAAATGCTTACCTGAAAGGACGTTCTGCATGACAAAATCGACGTTGATGACAATATTTTTGTCAGTGTTCTTTCTCGCAGTTCTCTCGTTAGGGAATGCATCTTTGAAGGATTTTGATGTATTAAACAGAGTTGCCTATAATGTTAACTAACATCAGTCCCGCACGTTTGGAGTCTGATAAGAAAACCGATTTTCGACGTACTGATTAAAATGCCACTGAAATGGAGCACAGTTTAGTCAGTTTCCAATCCAAAAAAGTTCCTCTTCGAGGTCCCTCCGTCTTAGCGATAATACAGGGGGTTAAAAAAGTAAAAGACCTAAAAAATATAGAAATGTTTGCCTCCATGTAGATTTTACAGGGATTCAATATTGTCAATTAAAAGTGGTCTCATCACGACTTTCAGACGCGCCGTGTGTGATTTTAATTTATATATTGATACAAGAAAGTTAGAAAGATCTTTCATTTACATTTTTCATAGATGTACAATAATCCTTATCGATCCTCGCTCGATTTCATCTTTGTGTCAGATCTCAGCAGTAACACGGAATCACTTTTCTTTTCAAACATTTAACCTAAGACAGCTTCTTGGAAGCCATCAAATTTATTGAAGATTTTATCCGATAATATATTCAAATCTATAACAAGGATATTGTAATATATAGCAATAAACTGAAAGGTTGAATCAGGCTTTAATCCAAACTGAGAAGAGGCCTTTCTATCCTGGCCCCAGTTTCTCTCACTATGTTAGTCTAGTTTCTGAGCAGATTACTCCGTCACTGGAACCAATTTTTCTGAAGCTAAACAGCAGTTTATTTTACTCAAAAAACTATGGCGCGTGGACGATTTGCCAACCAACTTGTGACCATTATCACCAACACTAGAAAAGCACTTGTCAATCAGAGCACTTCTGTCGTTTGGTGCTAATACTTTATCGATATTCAGCAAAATGAATTTCTTCGGTTTCGATATTAGCAATTTTTACTATAATATAAGAATGTTATTAACCTTATCGTGTTGTGGCAGCTTGTCAATGCAATAATTTCTTTGTGTCTTTACCTTTGTTTTTAATTTGATAGTGATTCTTAAAACATGACACTTTCTGAAACGAAACAACAAATTGTTATGACCTACAATTTCTATGGCCCACCCAAATGTCATGGTGCCATTGAATTCCTCTTCACAAACCAGGCGGTTAACCTCAGGGTGTAGTGTTTTTACCCACAAAAATACATTCTTTGATTGCAAATAACAATATTAATAATGCTATCTACCCGCAGACTCAAAACTTACAACCGCACATGCCATTTATGCGTAACACAGGAAAAATAGTTGTCGTTGATTCCTAGCCGGAACCATAAGGAAACAAATAAGTCTCCAATTTGCCTCAAGTCTTGTGTAATGAACGATATGAAAAGAGGTTCACTCTCTTTGAAATAATACACACTCCTTTTATCCTGGAAAGTCTATTCAATGGAGAAGAATAAATCGTGATTGAAAACAGTTCACGCCCGTGGTTTCAATGAACTTTGTTGAGTAGCATTTCAGAAAATTTCGAGTCTCTTCCGAGGGGTCTTTTTTTGTCAGAAATTCGGCCCTACTGATGGTGAAAATTCCGTTTGAGTGTATATAGATGAATTGCACTCTAAAGATAATGTCAAAGAAGCGCTTTCCTGTGGTGTTGTTTAAAAACGTTTCTTATGCTATACAAAATGTTGACCAAAAATAGGGCACAAAAAAATAGGTGAAGTGTTTTCTTTGTCATGAAACGTGGACGCTTTAGGAAATAAATGGGCGCACAAGGGAAATGGATGTAAACATGTGAAAGAGGTGTTAACATACTAAAACTTACAATGGGGCGTTTCTTTAGTTGTTTACCTTCTAAAGCTTTCTGGTTGTGATTACTCCTTACTGCGTTGGGGTAGTTTGGCAAAGGCAAATTATTAAAATTGATCATCCCTGTTTTAAAGCGATTCTTAATTGAAAAGTATCCTGCTAAGCTAAACAACTGGAGTTTTCTTAACACGTAGATCCACAATAGCCTTCGATTGGTCTTCGTCTTAGTTTAGGAATTTTGTAGTCTTTAAGTGAAAAAGGTTCTTCTTTGCCGTGGCTGACCGTTTTCAGCTTTGTCAGTGGGACAAACGTTCACTAAGCCGTCTGGGGCTGTTATTTGCAAAATTATTAAAACCACAATGAAGCAAACAACACCACTCAATGTTGAAACATTTAAATAAAGAGTTCACGTATTAACATCCACGCAAACATGAGAGATGTCACAGCAATGTTGGACAACTGGCATCATTTTAAGTGCCGTTTTAATCTCCCCAATACTGGAGACATTGTATGTCATGTCCGAAACCCAAGTTACTTCACTTTTGTTAACATAAAATTTGACTAAGTCACAGAAACGTCATCTTATAGACTCGTTCATTTCGCGTTTCTTCCAAGAATAAAGTTTGTGAAAGATAATCAAAGACAATAACAGAACAAAGCTTTCATCGTGCTTCGAGTAGGCTTTTATATTTCTCTCTTCTTTCAATTCTCACAAATACATAATTCTTCAATCATGGTCATATATATCTGGATTAATTTTAAAAGTCTATCTATTTGCATTTATAAAATAGCATCACATATATAAACAAAATACTAAGAAACTGTCGTTAATACTCAAATATGGTACATCATATCAACATTAACTCCTTTCTTGGAATAGACTATTTAAAATCATACAAAAACTTAGTTCATTTTTTCTCTAAAATTTCCTTTTTGAAAGGAAGAGTACAAGGCAGCAATGGAATCATCACACGAACGGATGCCAATTAACCCTTTAATCCCTATTTATGATCAGTACTTTTCACACGTTTTATACGGAACTAAAAAGGAGAATTTGATGACTATTTCTGTCGATCACTTCCTATATTCTCATTGCCTAAAAGGCTTGATTAAGGAGTTATATCCTAGAGAGAAAGTAACCCCTTGTTATCATTAGGGCTAAAAGGGGTAATTGGAATCCATAATAACACCAACTTTTTCCTATAAAATCTTCATTAACCGAAAGTTTTACAAACTCTGGCGATAAAATCAATAATTCTCTATTTTTGGGGGAAGATCTTTTGAATGTCTAAAAATACTTCACTAATCGATATGGCTGAACGCCAAAGCGAAACAAACAAGCAATTGCTAGATCAGTCAACATTGTTCATATTTCGTTTAACTTTAACTCGAATGCATGTCCATAACTGGTTGTGTCATTGTCAACACATTTTCCGATGAAATTAAAGTGGGTGAAGTTTGTGTAGAAGGTATGAGCTGTGCGCCGGGATGTCCTGGATGTGCCGGGTGACCAGGATGATGGGGATGTGCGTGCGGGTGCCCCGGTGGGGGCATCATCATTGCATGTGGGTGCCCAGGGATGTACATAGGCTGGCCTTGGTGAACCGAGGTTGGAGGCATAGGCGATCTGTAAGCGTGAGGAGGCATTTGAGCGTGCATTGAATGTGGTCCTGCTGACATAGCTGACATAGGAGGGATTGTGCCTACTCCACTGACTGAAGGATCACCTGTTTGGATGTACCCTCGCGGTCCAAAATGTGGCGGTTGAGGAACTCCACCATCCATGTGGTAATTCGGATGTGGGGGCGGGTGCTGGTCGGGGTAATAACCAGGTGGTGCTCCTGGAGGGCCGAATCTCGGTCCTGGAGATGGAAGTCCTTGTCCAAGCGAGTTTTTCCTTCTTCGTGACTTAAATACCGTGACAACCGGTGATTTTCCTGCTCTGTTCGAGGCATCTATCATTGGTTGGACAATACGCCGTCTAGCGTTGATGAACCTGCCAAATAAATGCAATAGTTTTGACATTCTATTTTTGCACATCATGAAAATATTAAGAAATTCACGGAAAATTTTTTTTCCATAAAATTAAGTAGATAATGTTAACCATTAGCTAAAAGCTGCCAATGCAATTTCAAAGCTGCTGTTATTACACACATTATTTTCTTTCCGACAAAAAAGTGTTTGAAAATACGTATCGCTTTGTTCCTTTCTAAGCCAAGCAATTAAGATGCAACATTCACTCACCAGTTATTAACTTGAAGGATAGTAAGTCCCGTTTCTTGCGCCAAAGAACGCTTCTGTTCCTCGGAAGGGTACGGGTGCTAGTAGGAAAGTTATTAAAAGCTACTTCAGTTCACCGCGTAATGAAAAGACCATTGTGGTACAGAACAATTAAGCTTAAAAGCCGTGACGACAAAGAAAATGGTCGTGTAACAGTAACAATTAACAAAACACAGAGCCGAATTGGGTGTTTTGTTTTGTCTAATTTCTAAGATCAGGGCGATAAAATGAATAAACCTACGGAAACGTAAACTACATTTATTCTTGAACGAACTTCGAACGCTCTTGAGTAGCAACGCTGCGTGAAGCAGGTTTCGGGAAACAAGGAAGTGAAAACTGGTGCTTTGAACATCAATGCCTCCACCAGCTACTCTTGCCCTGTTCTGCTTTGACGAATTAAAGAGTGCTTAAAGAAAAGTTCAACAATCTCCTATCAGGGTTCAATTGTCTCTTGAGTTAGAAATGGGATTTGACAGTCGTTTGCTTGTATTTAAAGATTTTCTTAAGGTACAGAAGAAATCAAGTTTTTTATGGTGATGACGATGCGCCTTTCGTTCCGTTTTCCAACCAGCTAGCTAAGCTCTGCTCCTTTCCCGAACCTAAAAGACCTTCTACTCGTACCAAATGCTGTGAAATTATGGAATTGGGGTGATGCTGTTCTATCGTCCAAAACTTGTACGATTGAGTGAAATCTATCGAAACTAAACAGACACCTGTAAGGTGTTGGTGGACAGGGTATTGCTTACCGTCAAATGCTGAAACAACCAGGCCTTCATTATATTTGTAGCCGCTTTAGGAAAGATTCCTCTTTTCTTCTGGCTTTTCTTTGACTGTTCATCATCCGTGTTGTCGCCCGTGCCGTCTTCAGAACCAACAGACGTGTTTAGCGAAGGGTCTGAAATAAAGAGGCACGCCATGTTGTCTGAGAAAGTACTGTCGTTACCGAGGGCCACTTCAAGAACTTATTCTATTACACGTCGCAGGAACTGAGAGAATATTGAATCAGACGGTAATGAATACGACACGTTGTTAAGGCGATCACATTTGCAATTTTTATCCCCTCATACACTTAAAAGGTTGTAATAGCGTGGACAGGCAGGTTTGCATACAGGGAGGATTAAGCTTCTTGTGACAGCCTAATTTTCTTGTGAAGGTTTGATGGTTAACACTCTCAAACTTCTGCCAAGGAGAAGAAGCTTAAGGCAACACCTGCTACTCTAGATTCCTGTCAAAAAATTACAAAGACCTACTTGACACGTTCCCAGAGCTTTTCGCAATAGTGTTATTGGTGTCATTCAAGAGAAGACAACCCATTTCCTCGAAATACATATTAGTGAAACCACTCCAAGTTCCCATCGAATTGATAATATCGATAAGAGCGTTGTCGTATGGCCTGTTGACCTAAACTTTTTGTGAAACAATGGAGGAGGCGGAACGGCTTTTATTTTGCCGGTTGAGGTGGACAAAAATATTATCCCTTTCTCGTGAAAGGCCCCACCCCGCTGGACACGAGTGTCCGCACCGCTTGGCCCCTAGCGCTTTTCTCGTAAGATTGCATGCCACATTATGCCCCTTAGAGGCGACAAAGCAAACAGTGGGTGGAAAAAGGAGGAAAATGTTAGCACAGTGTCTTGGATTAAGTAAACATTACGAAAGAATGCTAAATACCCCAAATCAAAAAGAAAACGTCTTTTCTCTCGAAATGTCGTTATGAAAATGAGGCGATACACAAGCAAACATCTGGTTTCGAACAGAATAAAGGCAGACAAAAAATAGCCTGGAGTCGCGTCTAGAGCAAGGAAGAAACACATTGCGAAGCAATGAGTTTGGCGCGTAAGACCGTAGGATTATTGGCAGTAATAATAAATCCTTCTTAGCTTTCACGCACGCCATTGTCACTCGAGTGAAAATATTTTTCGCATGTCAATTACGGATTAAAAGATCTCTTTCACTACCACTTTTCAATTGGACAACTCGACTTCGTCGATGAGATTTCATAAGCGGTGTCAAATTGGATGTTTTTTCACTCCTAACCAATACTTTTTTGGGGAATTTTTCCTTTCAATCTTTTGACAAGAAGCAATTAAATTAATCGAACGCTATCAGCGCGTTTTATGGCTTTGTTTCCTATCTGTTAAGGGAAAAAAAACCTGGATGAGAAACTTGAGCACGATTTAAACTACCTTCAACAAGTCGATAAGACAATGAATGGCCGCCCAACTCTAAAATTCGAGTTATTTGAGATTAATTAATTTGCCCAAGCAATGCCCAGTTGAAGACTAGAATTTCGCCACCATGAGAAGAATTTATGAAAGATAGGTGCTTGAAATTTGACACTACGAGCACTTCGAGGCTGACAAAACCCATCAGGTTCACTTAAATACTTACAACAGCCCTTAAGTCATACTAATTCATTTTGCCCCCATTTCACCTGTTATTCGTTCGTGACAGCAATAAAGCTCTTGAAACTGCTTTCCATGGGGCATTCTCGAGAGGGCATAGAGAGAACAAATTCCAAAAGCACTTGACAGCTCGAAGGCTTTGAATAGCAAACGATTGTAGCTGTGAGAGGGGGCTCCACAAGAACAGTCGCGCACTAATTTGACAGAGCTTCTTCGTCTTTGTTTTTCACTTCTCGAATCCCGAAACTAAACCCCGGAGATTGTAGATATAAGTGACGACAAAAGCATAATGAATTATTGGTTGACACTACTTCAGGAAATTACTGGAGGAAATTGCAAGAGGCTATCTTGTCAGATTTATCAAAGAATCAAGAAATACTGTCAAGCAGTAAGACAATGACAGAAAAGGATGGTACACATGCACTTAAATGAAAGGCAAGCTATTATCGGCTTCAATATTTTTAAAACACACACATTTTTCAACTTAAGTGAGCTATATGAAATCTTGACATCGAAAGCATGGAGCACCAAAGGACAAGTTGCCATCGCAGAAATGTGTCCAAATGACTGATGTGTCCTTGCGATTAATTAACATTTGGCTCAAATCCTGGAAGAAAATTTGCTGATTGGAAGGGAATCTTCAGTTCTCGAGAAAACCCTTGTCTCTGTCAGGATCAGACACTTTTATAAATATTCTTTTCTTCATTAAAATGATTTCTTCAGTTTTCACTTTTCAAAGGTTTGATGTTTGACACTTTGTAAACGAAAATGGCACATCTGTTACTAGCTGTTAATTTTATCGTCTTTCCATTGTCAAAATAATTTCGTCAAACGATTTTTTTCCTTTTGTTTGTACATACAAAGCGAGCAAGCTTTGCGAAAAATCTTTTTTATTTCGTCCGCTTGGCCCTAATTGTAACTTTTCTTTGACAATTAGTCGTGTTTGTATTAGAAAATATTCTTGTCACCTCGCAATCAAAGGAAGGCGTTCACTAAGTAAAAAACACGCGATAAGACTTCTATGGACTTTTTAGGGTTCAATTTGAAGTTTCATTTATCGCAGCCAGTCTGTTTACTATTTACAGGGATAAGAGAATCACGAAACAGACTGGAAACTTCCTGTGCTTAGATTGTCTTGCTTCTGCTAGCAAAGGACAGATAATGACTGGAAGCGTATGCAAATGATGGAAAGCAACCAAAATTTGCATATGCCTTATTCCCGTAAAACGCGTAAAGTGATATTCTTTTTAATTACCAACAGAAAGAAAGCCTTTATGCAGCTGTGTCAACAGAGACATAAAGCTTTCAACTCAATAAAAGGCCACAAGAATAGACGTAGGGCTGAACCAATAACTTCTCTGTTCAATCCCACTCTTTACATAATTGCCAACGTGGATTACAACAATAGCAAAGAGCCACTCATTTAGCATAATAAAGGCACGATAAAACAGTCCCCCCTGATAAGTTCTTCTTTTAGTGATATATTATTGAAGACATTATTAAAAAGACATCGAATACGGAAACAATTTAATAAAGAAGTGATAGAAATGTCGCTTTTAATAAAAGCTTTTACCATTTCCTTACCTTCCGGAGTCGTGGGTCCATCAACCCCCGAGTTCGATGGCGGCCGAGACGACGACTGAGAGTTCGACCCAGAGCCTGTCGCTTCATCTCCTTGCCCAGGCTGCCAGTTCTGAGGATTTGGTGGCTAGAAGAGGCAAAACAAAGGAAATATTATTTATCGCGTGTCTTGCACTCGTGTTACCGCACAGAACCGAAGAAAAGCAATCGATTGTTTCCATAAAATAAAGACGAAAGTTAAAGCGGGAGGTGTAAAAAGTTTTAACATGTGTCGTTATTTTTTTTTCAGCAGTGATTATGAAGGAGTAATTGACAAAATTCCCACTTACAATTACATTTTTTCCCGCCGCGATAATAACTCTACAAACTCTAATCGGGGCAATTCGCTGAGCCTTTTATCCCGCGAGGCGTCTGAGAGCCCGCTTGTTCTACCTGTCTTAGGTGAAAACAGGTAACCATTCAACCCATTCACTTGTTAGTGTTGTTTGTGTCAGTTTCAAAACCCAGAGGTGTGAATTTGATCTTTAGATAAATGCTCGTGTTTGGGCCACGGTAGAACTTTTTTCAACACGTCAAGCCGGCAAACCTGCTGTCTGTGCGCCATAAAAACTTTTAACGACTTGACAAAGCACAACGCCATCAAAAGTGTCCAATTGGTGCTCGAATATATGACTTCTGGTGACTTTTCGTGACGGCTGGTTGTTGGACGACCGTCGTTAATACAGTAACCACACACACACACACACTTTATTTTTGCTTTCCCATTCAATTCATAGGACAAAGAAAGTTTGGAAAACATCGCCGCGGGGCGTAACGTAAATACTCCCGACTCAGTGTTCGTCAATCAGGTTAGGCGCGCGACCTGAGCGATAAAAAAGTTACTTTGAGCCGCGCTGCAGGCTATACTTAATTCTATCGCGGGATTGCGAGGACTTAACGGTCGCAGTGCGGTATCATTCTCGAGACTAATAGCCATTCATCCACTTAGATGATAATGTGATGTTGTGAAAGAAATTTACACCTCCAAAAGGCTAAGACCGTGCGTCTTTGGCCCACCAGAAGAAAGCCACCAAGCGAGTGCCCAGCTCGGAAAGTGATCTCCGTGGCAAAAGATTATGACACTTCAGGTTACTGTACCTGTGGCAGGCCGCTTTCTGGCGGTGAATCGATGTCCAGAGTATCGCTGTCGCTTCTGCTCTTGCCCATGTTTTCTTTCTCGTCCATTACAAGGTCAATGGGCATTTTACCCTTCAGGCAGGAAATGTAGCGTTTACAGAAGTTGTCACACAGTTCGTGCACCTTGAGGAAGAAAACAAGAGGCGTTGCGGCTAATTGAGGTTTTGTTATTTTACAACTACAATAGCCATTTGAAACTTGGCTAACTGTTAGCGTTTACTCCAAGAAATACCTTTGAAATCTTTCGGATAAAAGCAAATAACAGCGCGAGATTAAATTTCTAACTAAAGATGAGCGTAATGTATGCATTATGCAAATTCTCGTCTGAAAATTGTCTGAAGGTTTTTGCCTGTATACACAGTACTAAGAGCATCCCGGTTTTTACAGAAATCGTTGTTTCGTGTCCTGCAGAGTTACCTTTGTTCAATGGGTCAATGTCTGATGACTGTTCATGGCTGACGAGAAATTGACACTCGAAACATCACAGAATAAATATTCTTCATACCTTTTCTAGTTCCAGTAGGTGAAATCTCAAGACTTGGATCGACTGAATCATCTATATTAGAGAGAAATAAAAAAATCGCCAAAAATCAGGGAAAGTAAAGAAAGATTCCTTCATGCTATGACTCGTAACACCAAAGCTATACAAAGCGCTGGCGGACTGCTGTGAGTGTATAAATCAACGTATAAAGGCGGCGAAGCATGTGGCAACATTTTATGTTATTTAAATTCAATCAACCGGGTTTATATTAATATTTTAACACGTCCACCTTTGAAATGATAGCTTACGGTTCGAGTAAAAGAAAACATCACTTACCAAGCTATCAACTTCGTGGTTGGACGAGAAAATCGTCTTGTCGCTTCTGAACTAAAAACACACAAACAAACGGAAATCATTACGAGATTTAGCGCATTTGATCACTCCCGGTGTATGACTCGGAAAATATAAACTGTAGCACTTCAAGGGACGATTTTCAAAGATCACGTCAGACTAAGAGATCACCGGTTGCCCGTCCCCTGACGGCCTGGGGAAAACATAAGCACTGAACAATAAAGTGTGAACATACCTGCTTCGAAAAGACCTGGATATCCTCGTTGAATGAAGCGGACGAACATACATCTCCACCGACAGCTCCTGGTTCGCGAGGAGTGCACGTCGCCAGTTCACATTTCTCGAAGATGAGCGCGAGGAGGGGGAACAGCGAGTGCCTGACAGTAGAATTAACGCAATCATGTTAATGAATAGAGTTCAGTTAATAAGCGTTTATTTAACGAAATGCAGTGAAAATGGAAGTGATCCCGATCCTGTAGGGCCAACTAACTGACAAGCTGCAAGAATTTTGAAGCTGTAAAGACGTGCTTGCTTGCAAGCAGCAAATGTAACTCAAGCTATGCGACGTTTGACAGCCTGGGAGTGTGATCACTGAGATTCACAGATAGATCAGTCGATCGGTCAGTGACTGATACATTTAGCATGACATGCAAATCAAATATACGAGCTGGGACTCAGTTGATGGCAAGTAACGTACGTACCCGTATATCAATTCCTTATCTCTCTTATGAATATCAGAAACGGCGCTCATCGTATTCGAAACTCCTCCTCCTGCAGCAGCAGGCTGGTGATGGTACGACGTCGCACTCGTGCGGTTCATATGCTGCATCGGAGCCCCAGACCGATTGTGATCGTACATGGAAGTGGCAACGTCCATCGCGTAAGGGCCCACTTCATCATAGGGCTGCAAAATTAAACGATTTTGTCAGCTGTTGCAATGCGCCTCTTGCAATGGCACCGCTCATCGGGCAGAAAATGAGGCGCACATACTGCAAAGGCCGGCATCACTGGCAAACGGAACACTCGCTTACTGACCCGTTCAGCCATACGCTGCGTATTCCCACCGCTCCAGGGTGACAAGCCGCTCGGTGGAGGATTGTTATCGTAAAATTGCTGCAAATGTTTAATTCTGAAGGCTGACAATCAGTTTAGGGCTAACACAGTTGGATAGCTTTCTAAACTTACAACCCGTCAACTCAATGTAAGGAAAAGATGTGTACGGCCGTCAACACAACCAGTAACGAATTGTCAAGCCTGTCTCGTGGCTTTTGGATACAGAACTGTCAATCACTTTTCAGAATCTCCATAGGCCCTTGTCATGTAATGACCAACAGAGAATTCGCAACTTGATCAGGAATCTCACAGGAAATTTCGTCGACAATTTCTCTCGGAAGCCAATTTTCAGGCGTGAAAATTTATTCAGGAAGGACTTAGGGTAGCATTATATTTGAAAGAGTATCTCAAAGGCTAATAAGCTTTTTCCCTTAAAATAGAACAACGTAAAGTACTTTGAAGCAGAGGCAAAGCCATTAGTCAATTCTCCTGGGTATTTTCATAAAACCAGCCACTTTTCAATAATACTCAGTGGAACCAATTAGGTTGACGAACCAATCAGGAAACAGCTCATCCGCCAAGCCAAATAATATGTCTAAACATTTCAATCTCTATTGTCTAAGCCATCGTGGTTCTTTACGCAGGACCTGGGGCGTGTCGTTCATTTCAGTGGCCTACAGCAAAGTAATCAAGTGTAATTCAGAGCGTGTTACAAAAGCCCTAAATCAATGGCAGTCCATTAGAAACGCGTTCGAGGCATGACATGGGCATGGTTTTTGTGCTTGCATGTTTCATATTTCACACCACCATTTAATTAGAACACAAAACAATTAACAAATGTCTTGATGCTTTGGAAAGTATGTAAAACAACCCATTGTTGAATTTGATTGACATCTTTCCAACACCTGCTATTAATTGGCTTTCATGACTGTGAAAGGGCTGGAAAAAAGCTTTTCCAAAATAACACAAAATGAACTTTAATAAACACGTTAAAAGCTCAAATACAGCTGAAACAAAGACAAAACTATCGCTGGGCCGCCTAGTTTGTGTTATGTTGTTTTGTGTTAAAAGAAACACGCACTTTTACAATTCTTCTGACTTTTGTCGCCGTTATTAAATTTGGCGTAAATTGAAAGTAATTTTGACGGATTGTATTTCACTATCAATTTCCTTGTCTGTTTGATAACGAAGAAACGTGACGCCTTTTGTCAAAAGCTGTCAGAAGGGCGGAGAACTACGACATTTAGGTGAAAACAACACATTCTAACGAACATGCTTGAAACCGCATAAGATACTGTGTGCTTGTCAGAGCTTGCTGTGAAGTCTATTGTCATTAAAGTGAGCAGAAGTTGCGCGCATTTCAAAAGCTGTCTTCTCGAGCAATAGTGCAAGTCCTGGCGATAGTGTTCGTGTGTTTACTGACAGAAGCTGTTTACATGCCAGGCAATGTTTACGCGCCTGTCCCACAAACGTCCGCATGTTGTTTTGCAAGCTATTATCATCAGGACTCTTGAAAAGCTCGTTTACAACTACGGCAAGTGTCCCCCACGAAACGTTCTGTTAGAGCTTAATCTTCGAAATCTCTGATTTAGTCATTCAAATTAAATACGTGATGCGGCCGGCGTAGATGGGTAAAGGTGAACCCAGTTCTGAAGTGTATTATTAGCAACTGAAATCGGACACTGCTCCCTCCATGTGAAGAGGAAATTTTCCTGAATAGCTGTGAATTAAAACTTGTAAATTATGCTTTTCGCAAAAGTATTTTCTAAAGTCCCTAGAGGGTGTGTTACGCGTTCCTTGAAAGACTTGTGGTCGGAAATAACAGAACAACATAAAATACCTTACAACATAGTGGGAATCATGTCCAGATGGTTCGCACATTAGTATTAAAAGAAGGAGTTATGACAAATTTGTACGCATAATTTTTATCATTATCAAATTAATCGCATACGTTGTGAGTTTTCTCTACTTTCAAATCTCTAACAACAAGATAAACCTTGCGCAATTTCAAAACAGACTGCCAACGCTATGTGCTAAAACTTGGTTTGTTTGACGTAAAACCTCGGGTTTCAGTTTTACGATAAACAGAACGCAAGTGTAATATAATCAGCTTTCGCTTTTATGCTTTCACCGACGTTTGTTTCTTATGCGGTGAGAAAATTAAGTCTGAGCTGAACGATTAAGCACTGCAACTAAACTGAAACGTTTGTCACTTGGGATATCGAACATTTCAGCATTCAGTCATGAAAGTGACATTCTGGCGAAAACCTTCATAAAAGAAGCTGACATCTGCTAATTAGATCCTCGTAGTTATCTCACAGGCCACGACGCGATCATTAACCACATGAAAATAATTTTAAAAGCATTAAGGTCTCAGTAGTTTGCAAAGAAAAACGGCACAAATATTGAGGTCAAAGAACCAAGTTTGCCGACAAGCAAGGAACGTAAATAATTTAACTTGGGTGGCTTGAAGTTTTACAGAGGCATGTTTGAGACAACAGAATCAAAACCGCAAATCGCATTCCATTCTAGAAAAAAGATGCCGTCATAATAACTTATCTTTGCTAGGATGTTATCAAGCGCGATAGCTTTCACTGATCAGAATCTTAAGAGCTTGTTTTCTGTTGTGTTTGGTTGGACATGTTTAAGTTTTCGTTTTAAAACTTGAAAGACAACAAATGAAAGCATTGGACAGTGCGATAACTGCTTGACTAATAAAACCGTGATGTATGTGACAAGCCAAGCTTGAAAACTGCGCGAGTTTTGACACGTTGTAATAACACATCTGATATGATCTGCTTGCTTGCTGATTTTATAAGACGTCGTCTGGTCACGCATGGCTAAAGCATAGCGAAACATGCACAATATCAGCCCTAAAAATGGAACACTTATTATTGTTGAGGCTACAGTTGCCTTGAAATACCTTCTTGATCTAGAGTTCCCGTGCAAAAAAATGTCGCTTACTCAAAAACGTCCAGGCATTTTTATCATTAAAAAAAAATGGGTTAAAATATTTTTACACAATAAAAATCGATTCCCTGGAATAGGTTTTAGCTTTTTTAAAGACTTAAGTTCCTGAAGCAACAAAAAGCGACTTTCTCGTATAGTAGATCTACATGTACTAGAATTTGGGACAACAGTAAGCAGCTGGCAAATCTTTATGGCGGATAAAATTGATTTCCGTACAATTCTCAAGATTCGGTGAAACTTTTTAAGAGTTTCACTTGGTCTCTCGAAAGACCTTAAAATTATAAGGAAATAAAGTAGAGCGCCAGTCAAAGTGTTTCCTCGGCAGGCGTCGCTGTGGCCCATCAGAGAAAGGATGATATTCTCGATATCCTCAAATTTGCCAGCTCGATTTCCCGGCGTTCTGTGTGTTGGAAAAGAATGTTAGATATGTCTTGAGCATCGTTCGAGAGCTTGAAGGTGGGATAAATCAAGCGAAAATTGTAAGACAAATGTCGAGGCAAAAACTGAAAAAAAAACTCGTCTCGTGTAAATGTACACTTCGCAATTTTGGAGGTGCGCAAAAGAAAGCAGCCATGATAAAGATTTCCATCGTGTATTATCGCAACATCAATTTCTGTTTCCTTTATGCCTAATATAAAGCTCTGCACCAAACACAAAAAGCGGGAAAGATTGGCGACAGCAAGAAATCCACAGTCGAATGCCTTTGAAAAGACTGTTTAAACTCTGTACATCATGCATGAAATTACGATGGCTCTCCAATACTCACAATAAAAGCTGTCATTAAAGGCAATAGCTAAGTGTCATGACTGTCATGTTGCTGTTTGTTTCTTTTGCTCGAGGTTTTTCCTTACCACCGTGTGGGGGAAAACACGGCTGTTTGTGTTATCGGATTAAAGAACCTTTGCCCCTTTAATAGCCATTAAAACTACCAGCACATCTCGAGTTCGGTATCTGTGAAGACAGTGTACGACATAACAGCCTTGATTTGTCTCAAAATAAAAACCATACTTCAATTTCACAACAAAGGCATGACAGCTATGTCGTATCCATTAAAACCCTTTTACAACTCTCTTGGCGGTTAGCAAGGGGGACAAGCCATGGCATCAATCAAACGCACTTCAAATTAAAATTGGGACGTGAGGGACATAGCCCGCTTTGGAGTGAATATTCTAGGAATTATAACCCGCTGGAATAAATGAAGGCACTGGAACCAATGAAAAGAAAAAAAAAAAACAACTCACAACAGTAAGTAAGCCAGGATACTTATTTTTCTACCCTTGGATTATGCTTTGGAGAATATCTCGTTGAAGTGGGTGAAATACGTTTCAGCTGATTGCTGTATCAACATATCTGCACGATAGCTTTACTCCGTTTCAAAACCGTCGGATCTAAGAAGCGAATGCGGAGTTTTAAAAACAAGATTCGATCGTAAACAAGATGTGCTTTAGATGGCAGAACCAACAATGACAACGTGTTAGGATGCTTGTGGCGGTCGACGGAGTTACGTGTATAAAACAAACGGTGTGATTTCAAAATCAAAGCGGCTGTTATATCACAACACCGAAAGGATAGAAAGGAATTTCGAGCACAAAATGACAAAAGATTTTAAAACGCCACTGACACGACATTTTTATTCTCCGCTGGCTATCGAATCAGCGCATCGTTTAATGGGTTGGACTTTGTTCAGTTGGTGAAGGAGTGTGTTTTTGCATTAAAACTACTTTTTTCGCTTTTATGCCTTGTTTAAACAGCAGCATCAAACAAGTTCTGAGGATACGAATCACTCTGTGCTTTAAATTTCAGACGCTTTCAATCACGCTTCAAGCGCGGAGAAGGCACTGCTTTGATCGTAACTTTTAAAAGCTTAGGTGTTATTACAAATTGCTTTCACGTGAATTCTTATGGCCTCTTAGCAGCCCGCAGTAATTCACCACACATTTCCAGCTTAATGCCATGTCGACCCAGTGACACTACGTTGCATATTAATGGTGGCGCAAAGGCGGTGAACACAGTCGTTGTGCCCAAAATGTGCCAATAAAGCTTTCCTCACCTTCCACTCCACACTTGTTCGCTTCGAAATAATTAGCCAAGCCTTTCGTTACGCTTATGTGCCTGTGTTTTGATCTTGACCGTCTGCAGCTTTTCTAATCGGCCTCTCGAAACTTCAAACGACTGCCGTTGAGAGCGACATATGACTTCAATATTCAATGGAGAGAGCTTCGGTTTAGAATTACAGTACATCGATTACACTGTCAGACCTTTCCGTGCAAATTTTAAATTGCGAAAGAATTTTTCATGCACCTAAAAATAAACCACTTATTATATTTAAAAATGCAGCTTCTGCCCATCGAAAATAGCAAAGCACTCCAAGCATAAGAAAAGGCTTTTTGAATGTTAAGCTCAAACAGTTATCAAGAAGAGAAAAGACCGAATGGAGTGGGTTGTTTTCCTCGAGTAAAATGTTGTGCCACCGAGAAAAAAATTTGAAACAAATTTATCGTCGTGCATCAGGTTCCAGTTCGCTTGTTACCAAGAGGAAACGTGGATTGTCGTACAATATTGAGACTATAAAATATTATGTTGAGGTCGCAGACCCACAAGTCGCGGGACTCGAAAATCAGAAGAGACATGGAGAACACGCCTTGAGCGGAGCTCCCGTAAAGTGGATCCATCCGTTCGTGGAAATTGCTCAGTCAACACCGTTTTAAAATGAAGAATCCTTGGCGGAAAGTGAAAATTTCCACACCTATTTTGCTAGAGCATCTAAAAATGGTTTAATCATGTATTTCATGGTGTTGAAAACACTACTTAAAATCGCAGACTTGACATCTGCCCTCCATATTGGATTTTAGAAGTGAAGGCATCTTCGACTTAATCTCCGTCCTCGTTCTTTACACACAAATCCAATTTGCTAAGAAATAGCCACAGAAGGGCAAATGGACAAAGGCTGGTTTTCAAAGAGAATTTTCAAGGAATTCCTAAGCTTCGTCCACAAAATGATGTACAAATGATTATGATGTCAGACAAGAAGCAAGTTTCCCTTCACTTGGCTTTAAAACGAGGCCCTATTCATAAACTCTTTGTATTTACAAACTCTGCAAATAAATTTATGGACGAGAGAAGTTTTCAGTCAGTTGTTATTGTTGGAATCAGTTCATGATCGTCGTACTTTTATTATTATTTTTTGCCTGCCTCTTCAATCAGCTGGTCACGCCTGATCTGAAACTTTGACAACTACATCGTGAAACCGCTCAGCACTGATAATACACTTTCAACTGTCTCTTTTAATTATCCCAGCGAGAACAGCCGGAAAACCTTTAGGTTAACTTGGGTTTATTTTGAAACGCTTTGGACTTGTCAATCTACTGTCCGGGAACGTTTAGCACCAGCCAGACGATAATTATCAGAGTCATGTCGGGAGGTATCAAACACAATCCGTCCGTCAACCGGATAACATATACACTTCACAGAAATTCGCTTTAAAGGAATACTTTTAATACCATTAACGGGCTTGCGTTTCTTTCAATAAATGAGCTAAACAGCTTATGGGGGTGAGCACAAGAAGTTGATATTTTATCCGTGATAAATACCAGTTTGATGGCCGTTTAGAGAATAATAGCCTGCGAAAAACTTCAATCGTCGAAAACTACGTGTTGCTCATACTGCCATTGACCAAATTCTTTGTTTTTCACCTTTTGTTGTGGACTTTTCCAGTTTTTATTTTATTTTATTTTACTTTATTTACAACTACGGAAGAACAAAGACCAAATGGAAAATTTCGGATTCATCTGGGATACCCTAACCGAACAAAAACCTTCATTCCCACCCATTAAGCCAATGCAGAAGATCCAATGCAAAGAAACTGAAACATGCCCGACCCTATATAACCCCTTTCCAAAGGTTCACATCTCGATTTCAAACTCAAACAAACCTGCTTTTCTTTTCCCAAAAAGATTTTCTTTGTAATCCGCTTAACTTTCAACCAAAATAAGATATAGAGGCTTGTGTGAGTGCCTCCTTTTAGTAATTGCTTTTGTCGGCTGTTTAATCTATGTGGGGAGATATATGTCAACAAAACATCGTTCTGAAATGCTTTAAAAACTCGATGGAATTAGTTTTAAATGGGTGTCTCTTGTGCACTACTTCAAGACATTCAGAGACTCGCATCCTGTAGAGATTTTTACTGAAGGAGAAGATTCGAACTACTAAATCTATCTATTGTCTAAAAAGTTGTTCTCATCTTCATAAATTCTTCACATAAATGCGCAGGTGTCAGTGAATTTGTGTTCTTTCCTTTTTCTTCAATCCCTTCCTTCCTGTAGTAATTGCTCCTCAGTGTGTTTTAGTTCACTTTAAGGCCAATATAGCAATAAGTTTAAAACGCAAAACACTGGAAAATAAAAGCCGTCATTGTTATTCCTAACATTGCAATGGCAAAATGGGATCTTCGCCATGGGATTAGTTTCGATAGTAATTTTGGCAATGGTTAAGTACTCGGTTCCCGGTTGTACGTGATGTGGCTCGTTTTCGGACTGGTTTATGATAACCTGTTTAAAAGAATCTTACTTGAAATAAGTAAATAAAAAACACGCGGTCCTTTTCTTGCGTCCTCGTTCACTTTACAACTGTAGTTTTATTCTTTTATTCGACTGTCGATACCGCCATGACTATTAATATGCTGTGTGTCGGTTGTGTTGACTTAAATTTGAAAAGGCCATGAGTTATAAGTCGTGACATTTCTTCAGCGCATCGATCAATCGGCACATTTTGCCGCACATTCACAAAGTGTCTGTATTGAAAATTTTTCAGGGATTTGCGGGAAACGTTCGTCAGTTTTTTCAAGCGTGCTGGATGTCAAAAAATCTCGAAGGCGCCAAGAAATAAATGACGCTGGCGGTGTTTACAGAGGAAAAAGAAAAAAAGACACTTATTGAAAAGCTCAAGCGCACTGAAATGGCATAAAGAGACCGGTTGTTACAACATATGTCAAAGTCTTTTAGGAAAATTTAAGAAGAGTTCGTCGCTTTACTTCCAAGTGTGGATTTTCTTGGCTGGAAGAAACGTTTTGAACAAGTGGAACAGTGTGGACTAATTATTTCTAGGTAAAGGTTTACTGCATTCTCTTTTGACATAGTAGGCGCGAAATGACTTGATCCCTTATATCTCCTTTTTCTTTAAGTGTTTAGGATAAGCATTCAAACGTTGTATATTTCGAGAGGTTGGTTATTTGATAGCGATGGAAAGTGAACGAGCTGTCCAAAATGTCCATATCTGTCTGTCACAACACGAGCTTGAAGAAAGCGGATGAAAGGCGACCGAAAGCAAACTTAACATACCTAAAGCACCAAGTAAAGTGTAAAGTACATTGCCTTTACATCGACTGAGTTTCTACTAACAGCTCCTGCACTTACAAAACGCTTGGAAACTGAATGCACTGCGCCTAACTGTTCGAGGGTATTTTGTTAAAGGATGATCGAGATATTTTTCTCAATCAAGATAGACTAGAAATTGGTGAAGTTTCAGTTTCCGCGAAACGATGGCTACCGAAGGACTTAGTGCCGTCATTTTCAAATCAACAGCGACTCGCACCAATGTGCTGAAGAAATAACCATAAAATCAGGTAAATAAGGAGAGCCGTTGGACTTTTATAATGGATTTTTTGGTCTTAAGAGTGTCATAACTGAAACTAGCACTCGTTCCCGCTACAAACGAGTTGATACTCTAGCCATCGCTGCCGCTTTCGCTCATTTCGCTCTTGGTTACGACTTCTAGTGCAAATCAATCTAACATTAATCATTTCTGAATGCTATGTCAGCTTAGTGTTTATTAGTTTTCGCTTTGTGTGTTGTAGACCTGCAAATTTTGTGTCAATTCTTTTTAACATTGTTGGTTTGGGTGAGGTAAGCCAGTGAACGTTTCACGGCTACACGTGCTATGATTTTTTTCCACCGTTTTATCGGCTGCGTGCGGAAGGAAAATGAACGGAAATCAGTTACCGACCATTTCTCATGCAATTCTCTACCTAGACAACATCAAGTGATACTTTGAGAATGCTGTACTTATAAATTGTACGCTCAAGTATGTAATGCAACCACCGAATGCAAAAACGGCAAACCAAAAGTGTCACTAAGTGAAATACACTTTGGTGTTTTCTATCTTCTTAGAAAACTCCACCGTTTTCTATTTGTAAAACATACCACAAACACAAATACTATGCGAACCCAGAACGCCTAGGCGAAGGTAATTGCCTCTCACCTTGTAGAATTTTCTTCTTAACCAACCAAATATCGTGTAAACAGTTTTAACTTTCCTGAGGTAAAAGCCCACCTAGGATATTTTCATACTCACCCCTTTTGCGTCAAATTGTACCGGGGAAGCAGCTAGGCTTTGTAAAATGTGAAGATCTTGAAAAGGCGGAATCGACATCTTTTAAGTTATCCTACGGTAGATGGTCTTACTTTGTCGCACACTTTCTTGTGAGTTCACCGATGATTTTGAAGTGTGCTGGACGAGTGCTTCTCAACAGCTATGCACCGAGAGTAAATTGTCGTGACTCAAGTGGCGATTGGGTGACTGTGATCAAGGCCCCGCTGGGTCCTGTCGAATCCCCATTCAGAGCCCTATTGAACTCTTAAAGAACTGAGGGGAATCTTGAGAGACGCTCAATACAAAAATATATCTCATTGCTGCTTTATAAGCTACATATTCGCTGATGAAGCGCATTGTTAGTATATATGTTTTGGTTTCGAAGTCATTTGACGAGGCGGATTTCACCCACTTGTTAAAACCAAAATAATACATGAATATATCTTTCTGTTGTATGTTCCGTAAAGAGTTCTTGTTTCTTTTCACGATTTCAATAAAAGAAACATAACTGATAAACAGCCGTGATGAGTCAGCTTGTGCCTCAGCTGATCAGCGCCAACTTTTATTTTTGTAAACACTTACCTGATAGCTCTTTACATGAGCTCAAAAACCGCAATTGCGAATAAGAGTTGCTGGGCAAATCATATTTAAAGAATCAAGTGCCTCCAACTAATGATGTAAGAGGTTTAGTTTCGTTGAGGTTTTTGAAACACCAAAGTTTTTGAATTCCTTGAATTATTTCAGGAGAACACAGTCATGCATCAAAACATCCAGTCATGCAATTTTGAATTGAAGTTTTTTTCTAAGTAAATATTTCTACCAACTTAAAACTATTATGCAGTAGTGAGCTGGTATTGAAATTTCTTGGGCATATTTACTTCGAGATCTGCCTCAAATAGGCCGCCCTAAAACTGAGGAGCAATCTCAATAGAAAATAGTCACTTCCATTGAATAATTAACATCCCCGTTAAAACGACTAGCTGCTGGAAGAGAGAAAGAGTTTCAATGGTAAGCTATATACCACCGCCCAGTATTGAATCTTTAATATGTTACACCAGCCATAATTTGAACAGCTTATGATGTGTTTAACTTTTCCACCACAAAGTATGAAAGTCTGTATAACTTATTTTAAGGTTAAATCCTGAATTGCATTTTGTTAAAATATTGAGAAATTCTTAGTGCATTGTTAATGTACTGCTGGAGAGGTGTCATTGCAATAGTTACACCACAGGTTTCATCCACAGACTCTAAAGTTTGAACCTTTTCATGTCCAGTTGATATAGACAAATTTTGGAAGTTAAAGGGTTAATATTTTCTGATAAATAAACGGTTGAAAACGAACTTGTTGTTTCATTTTAAACCAGAAAATAAACAAATCGGGGTTTAGGTAGTTGTAATGTTACTCGCATTGTTTCTAATTTGGTAAAAGAAACTACTGCGCGTCAAACGTAACATGCGCGAAGCTTTATATCACTGATCCAGTTATATACGGTTCAGTTTGCTGTCGACGTTTTGGATGACACTAAAGGGTGTCCCGCTTCAAAATAAAGACTTCTAAGCAGTACTTTTCCATAGTTCTAAGGGCTTCACGGGCTTCTAGTTGACTCCTTTTAATTTCATGGAAGATAGCCTAATGAGTATCCGGCAATCCAAACAAACCTTTCCACGCATTTTGATTCCTGTGTTTCTCAAACTGAAAAAAAAATCGGATTCCAGTCTTTGAGGTCGATAGATTAAATCGTAAACTTTTACTGGGCTCAAAGAAGGACGGCACTCTCCATTATTAGAAAAGTGAGCATAATGTCTAACGTGGCGTGAGTGTTGTGACTACTGAACACAGTTGTGCTGGCTAGGGCCATTAAGCCGGCGAAGCTGTTACATTTCGCAATTCTTGTGTGAGTTGTTTCTTTTCAAGTTAATTTATTTCGTTTGCTTTAGGTTTAAGTACAAATCTTGCCTTTAACTCGCTTTCTAGAAGTACTGATGACGTTACATTGATGTAACAGGTTAAGCAAGATTTGAAGGCATTCTTAATCGCTAGAGCTTTAAAAATATAAACAGAGTCTTCTACGAGCCAGGTCGATTTAAGACGAACTAAGCTGAATTGGGTTGGGCCTGCGACATTTGATATCCTCCTCGAAATATTAACCTCATTCAACTTAGTGCACATGCAACTGCCACGGTTCACGTTTGTAGCCCAAGAATCACTACCTAAAAAAACGCTCTTAGATTTGAAACCGCATTGCGCTTGGATACGAAAGTCTTCTGGATCGAGTGTCACCATAAAATCACAGAATCGAAATAGAACTGTGTGTATAGCTGGTCACCACGTGTGCATAAAAAAACGCTCCTGATCTTTATCTCTCCTCAAGGGTCGGTTCTTTCTTAACCCTGCTGTTCCACATAGATATTTTGGGCGCCAAAATTGTTCGTCTGTTTAGCAATATCTATTTCTTTACCCTGTCGCTTAGCTAGAGAGAAATCTGCATTTTTTGATAGGTGTCTCCAGGGTAGACAACAACACAAATGCTTATTTATCTTTGGAAGAATACCCCTGTTCCTTTGCAGTTTAGCCTGAAAATGATAGATATACGCCTGATACACTGGCTGTGGTGGGTCCATTTCGAAGATATTTTCCTTTTATAGGTAAAATTTTTTTTAAAAAAATTTCTTTCAGCTTTTGAGTATGTGTGGAAGTTCCTAAAGATTTGAACAGGCAAACACAAAATGGAATAATCATAGAGGGCGCAGTTCTTCTTGTCTTCCTGCCTTTCTTACAACAGTAAGGCAGCATATTTTCCTTTATTGTATTTACAATTCCGCAGAGAACTCGATAAGAATACGTGAGACTTAGTACATTGCTAACCTGATGAAATTTCTTGTGGTCACTTTGTTCTTAAGAAGAAAGCAAATACATTTGTAATGATGCAACTGGGAGCGTCTTTGGTTGGCAAGATTATTTCTTTTTCACCAAACGCCACATTTTTGAAAGATGAAAAGATGCAGTTTTATTTTCTCGCCATGGACTGTATATGCTTCTGAAGCTCTTTTACTTCGAAGTTATTGCTCGCTCCTATTGCGTGAGATCTCTACTGAGTCTTTCACGCGACAATGTCTCTTGAATATAATGTGCCAGACAAGGCAAAACAAACATTTTAAGTTACCTCTTTTCTCGCGGTTTTGTCGGTATATTTTTGGCGATGGCGTGTTAAAAGTATTGTTCAGTGTGTATGTCTCTGTCACGTTACCGTTAAGTCTGCTTGTAGGGACATAGGTGTGGATCTGAAACTAGCTGATTGTCAAATGAAGAAGGAAAAATATACACTGAGCACTTGGCAAATCACTGGCCCTCGGAGAGCTATAGTGAGCAGATAAGATGAAGAGAATCACGCTGGTACCTCGAATCACTAGTACCATGCAGTTTGTTCTTTTGGAGGTGATAATTTCAAAAATAAAAATAAAAGCAATTCTTGATAGGGAATAAATTGCTAAATCTCTTGATTTCTCATTACCTTATCTGAGTTTCCAAAGCAGAGAATTCACACGACGACCACAAGATCGATTAAGCTCTGTTAAAAGAATACCAGCATTTGAGACATATTTTCATTTTGTGGTTTAATTGCGTTTCTCTTTGGGAGGGGCAGCGTTCCATTCTCTTTTTCTTTTATTCCACAGAACGCGATATGATCAAGAAATTCTCCTTTGTCTGATTTCAAAGAATGACCACAACGCTTTTACCTCAATCGAAATATCAGTGCTGTTGGTTTTAAATCGCTAAACTGCTGGGATTTGGCAAAGGGAATTCCTCGTCGCACTAAATTTCACACAAAGGCAAAAACGATAGATAGACTGGCGTAAACAACACGTTAAGAAGTAACTCAACAACCTCTTTTTGACATGTCACGCTCTAGGTTTTACGTTTATTAGAAGAGTGCGATGAAAACACACATTTCTAACTAAGTCATATATAAAGAAGTGTCAAGGCAACTTTCCTTGTACAGTGCATTTACCTTCTATTAAAACTGAGCTGCATTATTATCAAAACAGAAAGAAATTCTGCCTGAATACGGATTGTCTTCTTCACAAACAAGTATCCTCACCTTTCCTAAACATGAAACTAAGTTTACAATGAAATTAGAGTTCATTCCGTATTTTGTGGGAATTAAATGAAAAGAAGATTCTTGACTGAAAAAAAGCTTTAAGACTGAGGGTTTTTTTAATACTGTTCGAAGGGATAAAAACATAAGGTTGGGGCATTTGTTTCTTTGGTCAGAATGAATTCTGTTTGCTCCTTATTCAAACTCGCACTTCATCAAATGCTAGCAGCTGAATACACCTCAAATTTAACCTTAATTTCATTCGAAAGATCATTGATACATCAAACATAGTACTTACTTAGGAACCACTGCGAAGCAAGAATGATATCGTTTATTGAGTAGTTTAGTTTTAGTTTTTTCTCTAGAAAGTTAACGCCCTTTGCATACGATGGTAACCTTTTCTTTCTATCAATTTTCCTGCAATTTAACAGGTTCAACGCTACCACAACCACCAGGTGATTATGGAAAACAAAGTTTGTGGAGAAGGAAGAAACTCTGACAAGCACACATCATTGGAGCACAGCAAGTGGTAAAGTCAGTGTAAAAAAGAGTAATAAAGTCCTCCTTCTTTCCTAATTTCTTGTCCTCATTTTCTAATTCATTAATGTTTTTTTTCCTTTTTTTCTAATCTGCATGCATAATGATCTGACACAGACAGATCAGCCATCCTATCGCCATGATTAACGCATTTCTGTTCCAAGTGATTGTCACAAATTGTATGTATTATGTGCCACGCATGTGAAGACATTAGGGAAACGTGACTGGAATTTCATTTAGATTTCTTAAGTGAAAATAAGACGAAAATATAGATAACAGTTAAGTCTTGTAGTCGCACGGTACGATTTAAAGTCAGCTGTGGTTGAAACCAACGTGCAGCTCGATTGTTTTTGTTGGACGATCACATTCTTGTAGTTTTACCCACAGACTCCAAATTTAGAACCATCGTGCAGTGCACGTATTAATAAACTTCAGTAACGGGTAGGGTGTAGGGAAGTCCCGGGGGAGGAGGCACTCCCTTAGTATGTGCCGCTGAACAGGGTATGGTTTTCAAGGTTTTGAGTCTTAAACAGGGTGTAGAATTTCACTATTAAGCGCCTTGAACAGGGTGTCTTTTTGGACTGGAAGCCTTTCAAAGAGTGTGAAGACTTGCGATGATCTGTCTACAGTTGCAATACCAATAATTTTTTTCCTAAATATCTATTGCCACGATTGTAGTGTAAAAAATGACTTAGTTCTGTATGCAATACAAACAAATCACTCAGGGTCAAAAGTAGTGTCTCCTGTCTCAGACAGGGTAGCGAAACTAGTAATTTTTGTCTTAAAAAGGGTCGAGGTTTGAAGGCCTCGACGGCACACCTGTACCCAAACTTCCCTTGAGTGCAAATAAGGCAAAGGCTTGGAATTCTTGAATTTAGTTTCACCTCACTGTTGCATGCGAACCGTATTTCTCGAATGAGATAAGCTCAAGAAAAAGAGAAAAATTTTTAACGGGATCAGGCATCACACAACCCTTTTGGAGACGCTCTTCTTTACACGTGACTTTCTGACATACCCAAATGAGGGCCAACTGTTTTTGGCTTGTTTTGTATTACGAAAATTTATCTCATTGTTACTTCCTGAATGAGACTGCTGATTTGCCAGATTTTTTAAACTTTCCACCAGAAGGAAATTAATAAACAAATAAACATTCAATCGTCGCTTACATGTACTTGATTTCAGTTGACGTTTATACATCTGCCCTATATAATGTCACGCCTTCGCTGATCCGAGAGGTAGAAATAAAAATTATGTTGAATCAGGGATCATCCTTGTAAATCAGTAGCTTTCTTTGAAGGAGCAGACTTAAAAAAGACTTAAAGCAACGCTAAATGCTGACTGAGTTAAAGAAAAACTACTGGCTACTGTATATGAGATCACTGAGGATATCTTTGGACATACATACAGTGTATGTATGTATTTAATATTCACAAAGAAACACTACATAATTTGCCTGCATACGATAGCGCTACTGAAAGTAAGAACCTTGTAAAGTGCAGTATGAAAACACTAGGGAGTTTTAGCATCGACGACTGCTACGGCAGCGAAAACGTCACTTTAAAATGAATTTTAGCTTTTTTTCAGGGACTTTGTCGCGTTTATTCCAATTCGCTGAAAATGTCTAATGTTGGCAAATTTCCCTGGAGTTGATTTCTTGGGGACTGCACTCACGTTTAGAAAGAGAAAGAAAATTTTGTCGTCGCTTGTTTACGTCCTCCATAAGACGTCAAATTAGGCATTTTCACGTCGTAGTCGTGCAGTAACGCCGCAAAGAAATGTACAAAAAAGCGTGATGCACGTGCAAACTTGATGTTTTGCTTAATAAACCTATTGCTTTTTTGACGTTCTCGTTGCCGTCGCCGTCGTCGTTGCTAAAACTCCCTAATACTAACAGCAAAGCTGCGCCTTGTTATCACAGATCCGTGGTGGCCTTTTCTTATTATAATAAAGTAGATAAATAGGTACAACAGCAGGCCTACAAAAGTGACGTTACCACCTACGATCATCACGTAACTCAAAACATGCCAGCTCTCTAATATTAAGCGGTAGTTTATTTTCTAATAATAACAAGGTACCGATCAATCATTTGCACTCTCCATAGCCTCATGGAGAACTTAGTAAGGAACGCCCCACCTTCATTGTTCAAACCAAAATTTTCTATCGCACCATCTGCCACTAGTCAAAATAGGATCTTAATGGAAGTGTTGATGAAACAACCCTTGCCAGCACAGGTGGCCCAACCCCGAATGTGACTATTGCGTAACGTTAGAAACATAAGGAGTATTTCTAAAAAAATAAACCTCACTTAAGCTGTGTGTTTCTCTTTTCCTGTGTAGTTGCCAAGCCGATTTATGGCCATTGTATGGGTTCTATTGGAACCGGTTTGTTCATTCGACATTTCCGTGCCCAAGGTTGGCAAAGCAGCCAACGAATCCGCTGATGGAAAACAGCGGCCAGGACTATACGAGAGAACAAACCGGTTCCAACCCACACAATGGCCATAAATCGGCTAGCGAACCACATCGCAAGAAGAAACACACAAATTAAAGTGAGGTTAGCTTATTTTCTTTAAATCCTTTCATATTCGAAAGGCACAGAAAGAAATGTTTTTCCCCCATACAAATCCTTACATTTCGAACGTTATGTAACACTGGCGGTGGATGGTCGAGCTTGGGCCTCACCTGTGTTGCCAGATGTTACAGCAGGCAATTGAACTGATATCGAAACGTTATTTAACAAGTTTCAGTTGGAGAGGCTCTTTCCTTTCCATATACATATCATTTCTCAAGGATAAAGCCAAGACAGCCGAATATCTCCTCGTTCACCATTTGTTCCCTCCCTTAAAAGAAGCTGTGTTACTTGATTTCGCCAGTTTCAGCTGCCACGAACTGGCCATCAATTTGAGAGAGATAAAATAGAACCCTGACAGAAATAACCTCTTTCAACACTGAAGGTCTGCACACATGTCATTAAGCCCGGAAGCTGTACTTTTTTTTTTAAACAAATAAAAGAAATGAAGGACAATCTCGAAATTTCGTAATCGCTTCGCATATTACGTGGATAGACAGCAATCTCCCCTTCAGGGGGACCCCCGGGGGTACCCCCTGTAATGGCCCCTACGGGGAGGCTCCCCCCGAAAGGGGTACTTTTTTTCAGGTTTCAGGTGGATGAAAGGGTAGGGATTTCACTAGTTATTCAAAAGCGTTTTCTCGGATAGTTTTCCCTATTCTTTTCAGAACATTCAATCATCAAATTCTAGTCAAACATTTGCTTTCTAAGCTTTCATTCTTTCATACTAGTGAATTCAAATTTCCGACTAACTTTGTATAATCTTATATAACCCAGCTTTGAACAACCCGACTGGTGTGTTCAGAGACTGCGAAAGAACTTACAGTCGTTGTATCCCATTATGGCTCAGTCTTGGTTGTATGGACACAATTTTAATCTTTAAAGAGTCCATCTGCAGACTCAAAATGTACAAACTACCTACGGTATAGTCACACTGTAGTATATAACTCCACGTATTCAACACCTTTTGCAGCATAACAGAAACAGTACCACAGAAAAGTATTGCTCATTAGCTTTCATTTTATTTCAATCGGCACCCTTTAGGACAGTCATAGAATTGCAGTACACGTGTTCCACTGAAACACTTAAACGTGATTTGACGGTCACTACCAATACAGGAAAACAAACAATTTCATTTCGAAAATGTATGAAAGACAAAAGGTTTAATTTGAATGGTCACCCTATGGGATTTCTTCCACAGACTCGACAGTTAGTTCTACATTCAACACAAATAGTACCACTGGACAGGTGTGAAAACTGTACAGCTGAAGCTGAAGCATTTGAATGGTCACGTCCTGAGAGTTTCCGTCGTCCACAGGCCCGAAAGTTAGATCATGTGCTTACAAAACAAATGGCATGGCACGTACGTACCACGCTAATGTACAGCTAAAGAGGTTTGGATTGTTCCCAAAACTCGAAAGAATATTTCACAACACATATCAATAATAATATTAATAGCTTAAGGAGAGCAAGGGTTGTGCAGTAAAAATGACCACTTGTTTATTTTCCCCGGCAACTATTCTACAACAAACTGTTTTCTGTTAGTAATGATTTTGATAACCGCCAGCTTGTGTTACTTATAAGAATGGTGGTTCTGGCTGTTTATGTGGGACGTTTATCAAAAATAAAAGCTTTGTAACTTTGTGTCTATGAAAAGACGAAACCAAATAAAAACGTATAGTGCCCTTTAGCTTTCATTCAATTCACAAGTCAGGTCTGCAAACATTCGGTTGCACCGAATGACATAAGCAGAATAATATCTAACTATGGTACTAAACTTCTATCCCGGTCTTCTATCATCCTTTTTGAATAGACCTTGTCACGGTTTTCGACGCCATCTTGACGAGTAGGCAAACGCGTGAGAAATTACAGTATTTGTATGAGAATCTAACTTCGAATAATTTCCGTAAAATGGCTGTTCTGAAAAAAATATGATTTGTAAACTAAAGCTTCATTCCTAAGGACTCTACTGAAAAAACCTGAAGGCGTTACATGCACTAGAGGAGCTAGAACCACTTTTTAAATTTCCTTTACATTTGTCTGTAACAAAGTCCCGGGAAAATTACAGACAAATATATGGAAAATCCAAAGCAAGCCTCTAGAGAAATTTAAGCACAGGTACGCCAAGGTACAGGTAGCTTTAGTTTACAATTGATATTTTTTTCAGAACAGCCGTTTTACAGAAATTATTCGACATTAGATTCTCTTATAAACACTGTAATTTCTCACACGTTCTACTCGTTGAGATGGCGTCGAAAACCGTGACAAGGTCTGATTGTAACTTTATCTGTGGATTCTGAAATTGTAGTTCCTAAATTCCTGTGGAAGCCGTGAAAGTCACTAACGGTACAGCCGCTAAGATCATGCATTGCTTCAATTTATAAGCTTAACTTTAGCTTAAGATTCTGTAGGTGGAGTTTAAGTTACGAACATTAACTAAGCAAGTCTTTTAGGTTATTTGAACAGTTTGTTATCTGTAGATAAAATTCAAACAAGGTATGACCACTTTCAGGTGGTTCTGAAAACAGCGAATGATATGCACCTATTCGCAGCAGGTATCGAGCGCTTAATTCCAACTTGTTACTGATGGAGTAAACCGCATGCGACATTTTATCTTTCTGATCAAGTTCGATGTTCTTGACGAAGTATTCAACATGGTATGACATACTGTTCAACATTTGATGAACAGCAGCCGCAAAATTTGTTCATTAAAAAATGTTAACCCAGTGTCATCACTGCCTGATCAAATTATAGTTATCAGTTAACATTCACGTTAAAGTAACTATCTGTTTTTTATGTCAGTTTTAGTTTTGTGATGTGCATAGATCAATTGTAATGCCAAGGGTTTCAAAGTTGGAGAAAGATGCCATGAACTTTTTCCCTTCTAGAAATACTCTTTATAGAGTTCTCCAAAGAGTTTAAAATTTGCAGCGAAAATTATACCCTTGGCCTAAAAGTTGTAAAAGCTTCAGTTTCAACCGGACATTAACCCAAGAACGTCAATACTGAAACGAACTGTTTCTCGTGTCTCATTTGTGAGAAAAGTGAAATTTCATTTGCCAGAGAACGTTAGAGCGAAGCTATTCCATTAATAAAAAAAACACGAATAAACAAACAAACAAACAAACATATTAGTGTCAATTTAGTTTGTGTCCTTTGCATATCACGCGAAAGACCCTTCTAGCTGCATTCCAATTCAGGCAAATGTTTGAAAATTGTTTGAAAGTGTTACCAATCTGATGGTGACAAATTTTCGAAAACTTTCAAAATTGAAAAAAGTAAGAGCGTCAACACTGAAATGACCTGCTTGCTTCCCATGTGTTTTATTTGTGTTCATGAACAGAAATTTTATCTACACAGTCAATGTAAAACTGTTAAAAAGGTTTTTTAAAATGCGTAACCACGGGAATGCAATGTGCGTGAATTAAAATTGTTTGGGATTTCATACATATATTCAGAAATTTAGCACCAACTTGAACAGCTTGATGAGAGGGATAAAGAAAGGATTGTTTTAACAGTCCTTTTACACTTCTTTAAAGAAGTGTTCAGTCCAAAAAAATAAAAAAATTCGATGACTCGAGCAAATGTTTGACACTTACCAGATAAAAATCCTCAAACCTCACCGGCGAAAAAGATATGATGTCCATGAAAAATAAATAAAACTAAATTTGATACTCCTCCAAGGAAACTGACGTGAGATATTTCTGGTTAACAAGGAGGTTGTGACGCTTTTTGAGCTGACTACTCTAACAATAGAGGTCATATTGCATTCTTGTGCCTTAGCGTGGTTGGCTTATTGATTTTAACTACTTGTACCACCTCGTCGATCCTATGCATTTTTATATAAAGAACACACAGTGTTCTCAATTTTTTGTTTACTTACTTTTAGAGGTGGGCTGGAGGCAGGCTCCTTTCAAAGATAATACTTAATGCGGAAATATTATTTGGCTAAGGAAAGAATCTAACACCAAAAGTTGCAGCAAGCAAAGACTCGAGAAAAGCAAACAAGAACAAAGCGTCAAACTAACAAAAATCGAATAATAGAAAACCAATTCCTGTGACAATGTTGGCACGGTTATGCCATGACTATAGACACGAATTTAACCTCTTCTGTCACAAGTATATTGTTTGCACCGGTAGTTTTTGAACGACTGTCTTGACTAAAAGGCGTGGTCTAATGAAATGTACAAGCACGACACGTGCACTGAACACGCAAACCTCCCCTAAAGGAAGGTGAAGGAAAAGCAGTACAGTGCCAATACCGATTCTGACTAAATAAAATGAGCACGACATTTTGGTATATTTGGCATTTTCTTCGTTACTCTATTTTGATTAGCGATATGAAAACCATCACTTTAATTTAGCGTCATCGAAAAAGTTTCAATAAGGCAAGAGCTCTGCTTCTAAAGAACAACAGTTGCAAGAGTTTTAAAAATGAATTTCTTTCAAGTATGCAACTTAAAAGGATATTAAACGCGGTTCATCCTGACTTAACACCATTCGTGAATCTTGGAAAGCCCGCTCCGTGAAAAAAGCACCAAGTGTAATATAGAAAAAGCCCCGCAAAGTAAACACATGCATAAGCAGTATCGACTGGCCAATTAGTGGTAATATCGAAATTTTCAATCGAGAATTTTGTACTGGCAGAGTCGGCCCAACACAATTGTATAGATATGCCCTCTAGCAGCGCTCGCATTTGCGAATTTTGGAATGAACAGGAGAAAGTGGACTATATACAGCGCATTCTTCTACCCTCTGTCAAAGCCTTAGGTGTCACCCCCTTATGTTGCAAAAGAAAGAGAGCATTTATACCTCTGCATGGTAATGACATTTTGGCTCGAGTTATGAGTTTGGCCGGAATCTGTAGTGCGGATCATCTAGTGCAGCTGCTAGTCAACATAATGCTTCTAGTTTTTTCTGCTGTAGAAGGTTGTTCTAAGTGGTGAGTCTGAGTCACATGAACACTACTTTCCTAAAGCACAGCCACAGTTTACTGTGCTTGAGGAAGTTATTGCTGAAAGTTATGAAACTGCGGTGTATGAAATCCTTGGCCTTCAACTTCAAATGGAAGCCAACTAGTACTTTTCTATGGCGCTGTTTATTTTTCTGTAGAGGGTTTTCTAGGTGGTGAGTCTGTGGATGAAATCCTTAGCTATAGTGTAACCATTTTAATGAAAGCTGCTGAGCAGTACTATCCTATGGCACGTGGATTATTATGCTCTAGAAATAAGTTCTATGTTTGAATCTGTGGATCAAATCCTTATGTGTCACCATTCAATAAAAAGCTATCGAGCAGTACTTTCCTTTGGAGTTATTTTACTGTTTGAACATTTACTAAGCAGTCACTGTTGGTATATACTTTCCTGCGGTACTTTGTTTGTTATTCTGGTGTATGTTTTGTTATCCTTATATTCCCACGATCAATGTGAATAGGTAGGATGCTTGCTTAGTTATGGATTACTGAAATGAAAACTTCGCAAAGCAGGTTCACTGCTCGGATACACTATCTTTTACTTTTAGTAGGATTTTGTCTATGCATTATCAAATAGAGAGAGGTTCTTCTGTTGTCAACCTGTGAATTTTTTGAACGTTTTATCGCTTAATAAAGAAAACTTTACACGACACGTTTGCTGAGATCCATATTGACCCAAAGTCCATAATAATCAAAACAGACGCGCGTTCTTCTTTTGTCAAACTGAATGTTTTGTGTTCACTAACGTTTGGGTCTAACAGTTTAATACTTCTGCCACTCATGCAGTAAAAAGTTAGCGAGGCACCATCTGCCAGCGACATCAGTTCAAAACGTCAAATAAGACTCTGTTTGGACCACTATAAATGGTCCAAAAGGAAACAAATATAGCCGGTAATAAAACGTTCATTTTCCGTTGTATAGGCGTGGTTGAAACGGTTAATATTTACCTCAGGATAGACAGCTTTTCTTCCACTCATCAAGCGCGATATGTTTGGGATGTCCATCAGTGTGTAATAACGCGCTTATTTCACGCTGGATCACCAAAACTTTCATTCATATAACAAAACTATCATGATCATTTATAATTCAACTTACCGGCGTTCCGTTTTTCTTAGTAAGAGCATCTTTTGACGTTAAACGTTGTTCGACAAGTTCTTCGCATCGCTGAACAAGATCTTTGTCCAGCCAATCGCTGCCCTTGGCCAACGGACGAGGACGGTCTTTAAAGTACTGGAACACCTCTTTCGAAGAAGCAGTTGGAGCATTCAGATACATGGCGTAATAACTGGCAACCGCTTTCTTTAACTGCAGGTGAAAAGAGATCTTTTACTTTTTTGTTTTCTGGAGTTAAGGAGTTAAGAATACAGAACATCAAAAACGCATAAATGCCTGTACACATATTTGTAAGCAAGTATTTTAGAAGAAAATCGAGGCTCAAATTTGCGAAATTTTTTGAGATTTAGAAAAGATATAATTTTGTGCGTTTAAAATCTGTAAATACAATAATGTGTACAATTATATTTTTACTTTTAAGCGGCGTATAAAGTCTGTTTGTTTTTTCCTAAACAGCAAAACTAGCCAAAAAATAAAAAACCCCCGCACTGGCTGTAGCCAAATGTTCATTGCTAATGACAGTTCGATGGACGTTCACAACTAAAAATACATATGTACAGTATACAGCACAAAAGAAACGAATTAAAAACCGCAAAGAATATCATAATAATTCTTTTTTTCTTAAGAATAATACACGAATACTTTCAGCCTAAAAACGGCAGAAAAATAAGAATATTCAGCCTGGGCCGGAAGAACAACATTCTTTTGGTAAAAAGAGGGTATCTTAGCAATTTGAAAGGTCCTGGGGGAAAAAACGTTAATGAAAGCATTTTGAAGTTGAAATATATGCATTCTGGCGATCGCTTATTGTACATTTAAAATATTACCCTGAAAAGAGCAAACTAAATACTAACAGTAGAACGCACGGATTTTAATATGTTTCAGAGGGACTGTTTTTCAACATTTTTGTCTGACTAATCCAACGTAGGTTGTTGGATCCGTCTGAACATATTGTCTGTTTATGTTGGATTTTAATGGATGTGGGCCAAACAGTTCCAACGCTATCTAGCATTGTTGGTCCAACCGCCGTTTAAGGAAATTAATCAGATCAACTATTTTTACTGGATAATCAGAAAAAATAGACTGTTCCACTCAGGTGTTTAGATAGTAGTAGGTACGGCGCAAAGAAAAGTGAGCAGGAAAACAAAGCGACAGGGAAGGAGTAGGGAGAGAGGGCGAAGGTTCCCGCCCCTTTCCCTCGTTCTTTCCTATGTTTTTTTTTTTTTCCTCCGCTCTCCATTTCGCGCCACTCTCTTCTAACTGTAAGCCTGGAACAGGCTAATTCAGAAAACAACAGACGGATATTTATGAACAATAGATTAAAAAGGCAACGAAGCTTGAGCCGCAGGCGAGTGCTTCATAAAGACTTTTAGCACGATCCTGGTAAGTGAGGTAGCGCGACAATTCGTCGTGCCCGCTCGAGATGAGGTTAACGGAGTGAAAATGTGTCCATGAGCTGAGTTCGACTCGGTAGTAAGACGACATTTACACCAGCCTAATGCTGCTTAAGGCTTCAATATTACACCAAAAACGCGGGTGTTATCCATACAGCCTTTTGAAAGGGGCTGGCCCTGTCATGAAGAAAATTTTTAGACTGTATGTACCGGTGATACCCGAAAACGGAGCCAACCCTCCAACCCTCCTTAACACGGCAATTTTACAGAGGAAGTTACAGGAGCCAGGTCATGATATTTTCAATGTTCGTGCCATTTTTTTTCCTATTCTCGAGCATCATAGCCCACCTTCGTAGAAATTGAGACAAAACTAAAGAAAAAGCGGACCTCAGTATTTCAAGTTTACCTGAATTTAATCTGTTTTAGTCAATCTTTTAATGTATAATTTGGCACATCTTTGCGTGTTTTTCACCCCACAGCTTTTAGCAAATACTTTTACTCTTTAGTCAGTCCCGTGATCGCTTGGTAAGAACTGAAATAGCTGTCACAAAGGCCCCTGCAATTAGGGCGTTTAAGATACAGAACGCCGACGGAAGCGAAAACCTTAAATCTAAGTCGCTTTCGCGTTGTCTCTTATTCCATCTCAATCAAAATGTCAAATGTGGCCGAATTCGCATGTAGGTGAATTATCAAAACCGCATCCATGTTCAGAAAGAGAAAGAAAAATTGGACTTCTTGTACTTTTGCAGTGCAGTGACAGAAATGAAATGAACCAACAAGTGTGACGCACTTATTAAAATCAATTGAATTTTGGGCGTTCGCGTTAATTTTTTCCCATTTGTTCAGGTACATCTTAAGTAACTCCTTATATAAAATAAAAGGCAGCATGGCCGAGCGGTTAGAGCGCTGAACTTGTTATCTGGAGTCCCCAAATTCATTTCCCGCCAAAGCTGCTAGCCGGATTTGTTTTCGTTAAACCCGAGTTCAAGTTCGACTTTACGCTTGTAAGTAAATACCCAACTGATTGTGCCACCGCCAGGACAGTTGGGCGGATTCTTAACCATGTGCGCCAAAATGAAAACGACTAATTAAAAAGTTATTCTGTTAGCCGTATCAACTCAGTTTTTTTTTTTTAAATCAGAGTAAAGCTTGCCTGCATGGCAAGCTTTCGAAGAGGACGTGAAACAGTTTCCCCTTTCCTTTTAAACAGCTGGAACAACGCAATTACTGGTGACCCAACAGCTTACATTGTGGCGCACAAAAGGACAGAGACACAATTTCGATTCAATCAACATAAGAAGTAAGAATCCCAGCTCAACCGGCGACAAACCACTCAGTTTATAAAGCGAGCGAGTACTGTTGCACACGGGCCTACCAAGAAGAGCTCTAGCTAGCCAAAGCCAAAGTGGAAATTCAGCGCCTTGAACCACTTTCCATGCTGCCAGGGGCACACAGCGATCGAATGGTTCAAAATACGTCAAAAGTGTGTCAGTGAATGGTTCTTTCGGTCTGTGCTTTAGAAGACTTACAAGCCTGCTTGGTTAATTTGGAGCTGCCCTAAAAACTGTTTATCTGTTCGGATATCTTAGGGGATCTTAATTATTACTGATCTCGACAGCTTTAGGTGCATGGCTTTTGCCTCTCATCCGAAACTGTTAGCTACTGATGGGTCCGCTAGAATAGAATGGAATAAAATACAATAGACTTTATTTATACTCTGTATTCCATCTGTTCAGTATTTGATAAAATAGCCAGCTCTGACCGATCTCTGTAACTACAAACAAAAGGTGCAATATACAAAAAATAAAAAAAAGACGCCCTTCGGTATTTCCATCAGTATTTAATAAAATAGCTGCAATTGTAGCTACCGATCCTCGTAACTACAAAATAAAAGGTAAAAAATAAAAATAATAAAAAAACTTCCCTTCAAGGATGCCGCGTTCAAAGAATTATACTTAAAACTGTGGCGACTCCATGTCCTTGAACATTCGAGGACATGGAGTAGCCCGCGTACTTTCATTAGAAATTGGAGTTTACAGAAGTTTTACCCTTATAACAAAATTTTCAGGAGACCTTGCAATAATCGCAATACCTTGCTAATAAAATGTGAAAAAAACAGCTTCCGAAAATCGTAGATAAGTCAGTAGAAACACTCTGAATATCTTTGACGAGTGGGGCAGTTATCCAGAAGTGTGTATCCTTTCTCGAGCTTTAGAAATTTCTAGGAAATATTCGCTCCTTCAAAAACTTATTTTATAGAAAAAAAGTCGTTGGGTGCCGCGGCCTTCTACCAAATAAAGCGGAGCTAGCCTTATATTTTCACCCTAAAAGTTTAGAATGAAGCAAAGTCGTTACTGAGGAAAAAATAGCCAATATAACACCATCACTGCTTCTTGTTACGTTGTTTCTTTCTTAAAAGGATCTTTTTCACGAAAGTCAAGCATGCGAGATAGTAAAATCGTTGTGACAGTTACTATATTCATGCTTATGATGTCCCTGTGACTAAGAGACACTAGTTCACCTACCTTAAACATTCCTGCTACAAGTGATAGAAGTTACAAAATTATGTTCGAAACGCTTTCCTGTGATATTTTTATCTTTGCTGTTCTATTGTCTGCAATTCTGCTCAGATTCTGGCAGTTTTGATTATGCTCTCGTCAATCTCAATTAAACTTATCCCGTTCAAATGCAGAAACCTACCAACGAAAAGGGGGATAATCTTACATAGTTTTTATGCTTATTCGCACCCCAACGAAAAAGGCCTCATCTGACAATCCCCGGCTTACCTTTGACTCGCAGACGCAATTCCTTTGTTTCACTCGATAGCAGTGATGTGACCGGGGAGTACTCCACTTTATGAGTCATATGTGTTATTGACCAAGCTTGGGGTCAAGATGATTGGATATTGGCCAAGTTCTTTCTAGTCTTTCTACGGGAACGAGACGAAATCTAAATCGATAAAAACGCAAATAAAACGAGGCCAATATACACGTATATGGACCGAGCAAGCTTGGTCAGCGACGGATTTATATATGGCCAAAAAGGGAACTTGGGGAACTTTCTCTTGTGTCGGTTGGGACGAACGCAGGAAATCGCACGCGGGCATTAAGATCGGCCCATCCGGGGAGCAATTCAGAGCACCGAGTGCAACTTTTAGAAGCCAACGAGTCTGAAAACGGGCATGGATTTTAGAGGCTAGGGCCCAGTTGTTCGAGGGCCGCCGAATATCGCTAACCCACGGTTGAATTCTAATCCCGATTCCTATCTCTTCCGTTCAAAACACTTTTTTGTTTATTTTGATTCATTGTTTGAGATCTTCCAAACATCAAATTTTAGGCAAAAAGAATCAACAGGAATTTGCTTTGAAAGCGTCCAAAATTGGAGTCAAATTTCTGACCAATCCTGGGTTATCCTGCTTTAAACAACCGGCCCAGGTCTGACAATGGGAATGGAAAATAATATTTTTTGGTCTGAAGCAAGGTCAGGATTTGAAAAACCATGCGGGAAACTACCAATAATACTTCTTAGGAGTGCCCCCCCCCCCCCACCCCCCGCCAGTTGATGTGGTGATTACACATTTGCACCTAATCTCTCTTGACTTAAGTGGCAATTTTCTAAACAGTATTCAATTTTGCTTCACATCCATCCTAAAAAAAGAAGATTCACAGACAAAAAAAGGATAGAAAAATAAGGCAATACAAAAGAATCACAGATTGTTGGATTACAACTGACGTACTCCATTCATGCACAAGGTAAAACTAGATTCAATGATAGAAAACACCGACACTTAACCTCCAGAGATTGGTTAATTTAACCTGAATTGGCTGCACCGTTTTGCTTTAAAGATCATTCTATGGGAAAATAATTTGCGGTACAATATATGCCGCCATGAGGCTCTACTCATGTACAAAGTAAAACTAGATTCAATGAAAAAAAAGAAAACTAGATTCGATGAATGAAAAGAACGAAAATACCCACAGTTAATGAATAGCCCTACAATTAACCTCCAGAAATTGGTTGATTTAACCAGAATTGGCTGCGCACTTTTTACTGTTGAAAAAATCATCCTTTCATGGGAAAGCAATTTGGGGTACAACACCACCTTTAATACGTGTACATCAAGAAAGTATTGTTCTCCTCTGTTCTTCCGTTATCTGCTCGCCTGTCAATGTACTGATTTGTAAAGAGCACTCGAATTTCATCAATGAAGACAGGAAAAACTTCCGCCTTTCAAAATTGTTCAGATCACACGAAAAACGCGTGAGTCGGGTGTTTAGAACTTTTAAATTTGTTGAGCAGCTCGAAACGAAAAATTGTTACGAGAGATACATAATCTTATTTCCTTATCAAAAACGCAAATCCCAAAGGAAGTCGAAATGTTGGAACATCTCAGTCTTACTTTCCAGTAGCTATTTATTTCCCTTCACAGATTGGACAAGTTTACAGAAGACAATACTAAATAAATAAAGAGGAAAAGGGCAACTAATACCTTGGATTAAAAGTTGGGAAAAATAAAAAAGATTCTTAATTCAGTGGATATAAAGAAAGAAATGATAATACAGAAAAAGAGAAAATTAAATAAGCAAATAAAATGTAACTGGTTAAAACACACACACGCATACAGGTACACTTGAAAGCAATTTTATATATTTATAAAGTACGAGTGGATGAAGCAACTTAGTCAATGTGGCATTAATAGCTAAGTATTGGGATAAATAATGATTGAACACGGAATTCATCTTAACCAGTTTTTTTTGTAGGCCTAAAGAGGATGGAAACGGTAAGGTCTTTCAAAAAATATGAGTCCAACAAACAAAGAACAAGAATTGAAATATATGTAATAAATAATATTTTGAACTGTGGACAAGACATGATACAGAACATGTTGTTCGCAGCGGAATGAACAACCTAAGCGGTTGAAAAAGGACGTGATCAGGAATCGAGGACTATCCTTCGAGATGACCAGACGCAACGCTCTATCCACTTATTGAGCTAATCAAGCCAACTGGAGAGCAAGCCATTGTGAGTTTGTAATATACCCGATGGTTAGCCTGCGTAGCAAGCGTTTCCGTTTATTTTCGGAGCAAAGAAAGACCGAGGAACGGGATTCTCGGTTTTGGCCGCGCGAGAAGTGAGACAAGAGCCATTTTTCGCGCGGTCTTTGACTCTCGTTCCTCGTTCTTTGCTCCTAAACCGCACGGAAACGATTGCTACGCACGCTACACGATGGTGGAAATGACATGAATTGAAATATATGAAATAAATCATATCTTGAACTGCGGCAAAAACCTTAAATTTAACATGATCTTCGCAGCAATGAACAACCTAAGCAGCGGTTGAAAAAGAACCTCCTCATGACCACTTGGTATGTTCATCCTACTGTAAATCGAACATGTTCACTTTCAAACACTGAACAAGGCAGCAAGGCGATTTTTTATATAGGTAAATAGATACGGGAACGATGGTCGTAATTTTTTTTATCATACTGATGGAAGAATACTAAAACTCGTGTGCATACAGCTCTTGCTTTTGTAAAATGCTTAAACTGCAGTATATTTCAAAAAACCCAATTGGACGGCGTGTTGTTATTTAGTGTAAGCACGGAAAAATTGTTGGATCGCTTTTGGAAGGTATCACGTCCACAAATTTTTTTAATTCAAAGCTGTCTACGCTATGCGTTCAGGATAGTTTTTCTTTTTCATGTCCACATGAAGCAATCTGGTATGAGCACTTCTTCAAAAAGCGCCAAATAGCGGAACAGAAACCTATCCGATATGTGACGATCCAGCGGTGACACTTCTACTCGCTCCGTTACAGAAACCTAGCCGAAATCACCGTTTTCTTGTGTGATGGAAGCCTTATCTAATATGGTCTACGAAGAGGCGCATGCGGTATTCGGTGAAGTGTAGACATAGAGCTTAAGTATCGCACAAGCTGGAATGCAGGGAAAAGAGAGATCTGCTCTTGAGAAAAATATCTCCACCAAAGTCGACCTGACACTTTTAACCTGGGCACTTGACAGCCGAATTTGAGAGAGAAAGTGATGCGGCTTTGATCTCGTTTTACGTTTTTCATGTGTCACATCCACATTTCATTAAACACAGTGCATCTGCAAACATCGAATGCGCAGCTATTTAGAAGAAAGGCCTTCTAGCATACGTAGTTAGCCATTAAAGGAAACCTAGGTGCTGTCGGAACCTATAATCAGTGTCAGTTAACTCTCACATACTTTATACTTATAAGTAGAACTGTAAAACTGTAAGGGGGAGTACGTAAAAGCTTCCTGCATCGTGAAAATTCCAACTTATCTTTCTTTTTAAGCTTCATATATATGTGACACTTGCACAAATTAAATTGACGGAGTTAAGGACATCTAAATGAAGTTACGGAACAAACATATGGACATAACAAACCTTGCCTTCTTTGTGGTGGAGCGATCTCCTGTAGAATTCTATTCCTTGATACCGACAAAAGTCCACTAAATAACGCTGTCTCGTCAAAACAATCTGGTCAGAATGCCAAGCACGTTTTAACTTAACACAATGCTAATAGTTTGAATAAATAAACCTTTGACTTCCGCAATCATTTTGAAAGTACTGTGGGAAAGACAAAAACACTTTTTCGTTCAAAAAGGGTAAGAGAATACCATCATTTAAATAGTTTTCTTCTCAAGGTTAGAATAACAACACAGGAAGAAAACTGCAAAGCGATGTTAGGAAATTACGTAACTACTGTATAATTTATTCGCGATGAACTTATGGTGTGCATATCTTATTTAAGACTACAGGTATCAGGGCAATTAAAATGACTAAAATGTTCTCAAAATGGTTCGAGGTTTTTGTTCGTTCCTTTGCGAAGATTAGCTGAGAAATTTATCTTATTTTAGTTTTTTCTACTTCCCGAAAACTATCAATTCGAAAGTTACTTTCGTACCGAAATAAAATTTGTCAGTCTGTCAAGTTTTAACATTGTTACACAAATTCTAA